>NC_133659.1:82809732-83109732 GCF_037893015.1 Macrotis lagotis
AAGAGTATGGTTGAAGGTCTGAGTGGAAAGACTATAGTGTTGATTAGACCATGGAGAGAAAAATTGGGTTAAATGTGTTTTCAAACTGATGTTGCTGAAAAGTTGTCATGCTTAGTATATGGTCAGTTGGTATTTTGTCCCCAGATATCATAGAAGGTTCTTTGTCCAGTGTTGCTAGAATTCCAAGGTGCCTCACTGTTATGAGAGGAGAAATCACACTCAAGGGTCAAGAACATCACCTAAAGTCCTGCTTTCTATTGAATCAGGCCATGGAGTGAAATGGTTCTGGAAAAGGTAATTGAAAATTACAGGTAATCAAAGAGTAATTGAAATATATATATATATATATATATATATATATATATATATATATATATATATATCATATAAAAAGATCATAATACAATGCTATTATACAAATTCAATTAAGCAAATATTTATCAGAATTTATTACATGCACAGCTTTTTTTTAGCTTTCCTAGATATATCAAATTCCCTAAATTGTTAGGCTGAAATTTTGGGGATCATTTAAATGACTGTACTCTTATCAACCCCAATTCAATCATTACAATATAATCTAATAGTTTCTGGAGCACCTTGCAAAGGAAATATAAATTATATGCTTCTATGCATTTGTTACTTGTAAGTAACATGAATTATATGTTTATAAATTATATGTTTATAAATTCATATCATACACATATTTATGTATATATTATATATGCATATATATGAACATAATGTTATATATATATATATATATTTTTTCTATTCAAGAATAAAAATGGATACTAATGGGTCAAATCACAACACTAGTAAGTATGGAAGCTTTGACTAGATTCAAACTGCGGCTGATCAGACCAATGTGAGCTGGAATGCTCTACCACAGGTCAGGCACAAATTGTCCATGAGAGCATTTGGGATGGATTCTCTTAACTTGGGCATCCTCTGTTTCCTTTGAACTATTCAAATCTGCTTTGCTTCTATAGAACAGCGCCTTCTCTAATGAGGGCATGCCACACTTAGAGTCCTATGCTAGTATCTCCCATGTCATTCAATTAATTCCAAAGTTCTTAAGAGAGAACTTGAGTGTGTCTTTGTATTGCTTTTTCTGACCTCCTATGAATGTTTGCCCTGTGTAAGTTCTTCGTAAAATATATTTTTTTGGCAAGTGACTGTTTGGTATTCTAACAATGTGACCAGTCTATCAGAGTTTTGCTTTCTGTAGTGGAATTTGAATGTTTGACAGTTTAGATTGACCTGGTATCTTATTTCGCCAGGTGATCTTCAAAATCTCCCTAAGACAATTTATATGGAAATTATTACATTTCTTAGCTTGGGACTGGTAGACTGTGCAGGTTCCACAGGCATAAAACAATGAAATTAACACATTGGTTCTGTAGACATTCAGTTTGGTGGTCAATCGAATACCTCTTCTCTTCCATATCTTTCTTCAGAGACTCCCCAAAACTGAGGTAGTTCTGTTAATATGTATTTCTACCTCATTATAAATGTACACATCCATGGAAATTAAATTGCCAAGGTACGAGAATTTATCCACTGTATTCAAAACCTCTCCATTTGCTGTAACTGATGGTTCCACATATGGATAGTGTGGTGCTGGCTGATGGACCACCTGAGTTTTCTTGATATTGATCATTAAGTCAAAAGTGGCACAAATAGCACAGAAGTGATCCATACTTTGTTGCATCTCAGCTTCAGAGGCTGCATTAAGTACACAATCTTCTGTAAACAGCACCATGCTGTTTACCATGAACCAGAACTCTCTTCACTGTCGTCTTGGCTTGAAGCCTTTTCAAGCTGAAAAGTTTGTTAGCAGTACAGTAGTTGACCTTGATGATGTGTTCATTAACAAAATGACTGAATACATCATCCTAAAAAGTTTGGGAGCAAGGACACACTGCTTCACTCCATTGGTGATTATGAAAAGAACATGATTAATTATATAGAACCATGGCAAGCATTCCATCATGAAAATGATATACAATAGTGATAAAACTCTGAGAAAACAAAATTTTACATAATTTTATACAACTCCTCATAACTGACAGTATCAAAGGCCTTGGTCAGAGCCAAGAGCATTATACATGACTTTTGTTCTACACTTGGCATTTTTTCCTAGAGTTTTTGGAAAGCATACACCATACCAGCTGTTTCTTGAGGCTTTCTGAAGCCACTGACTCTCAGGGAGGTGGCCATCTATCAGATGAAGTATCAGCCTGTTGAGGCAGACTCTGGCAAGACCCTTGCCTGTAATACCTAAGAGAGACATGTCCTGTGATTGTCACAGGAAAATTTATCTCTTTTTTTATTTATAGAGATGAAGGATAGAGGTAGTCTTAAACTCCTGGTGATCATCTCCTTCTGCTATATGACATGAAAAATTTCAGTCAGCTTTTGTATGAGCAATGGAGTCCCCTAACTTGTAGTTCTCAGCTGGAATAGAATCAGCACCAGGCACTTTGAAAATCTAATGTCTAATGTCATTTATAAAGCCTAATGCCATTCATAAACTGATTTCAATTGGAATATTAGCTATGGAAGGACTTGACTTCAACCTGAGGTTCATGACTTCAGCACTGATTGGTGATGATCTATTAACACTATGGAAGTTTTTAGTCCGTGTATCTGAGATCATGTCACTACCATCAGTACGAAGCAGTTGAGATGCACCATAGGTCTTTGGCTCAAAAATAGAATTTAGGGCATCATAAAAGATGTTGAATTGTTACTCTCATCATAAAACCAAATTTCACCAGCCTTTGTTTTTAGCCAACAATCCTGCATCACTCTAAGCTTCACTTGCATTTTATTTTTGATGGAATTAAATACAGCCTTCTTAGAAGAGGATGAACTATCCTCCTGTGGATAGCTCCACTCAGTGGAGCTCTCATTTTATCATTAAAAAGCTTCTTTATTTCCCCATCATTTTTATAAAACCAGTCTTGATGTTTGTGTTTTTTCTGACCCAGATAAACAAATGTAGTGCTGTACACCAAACCTGCCAAGGCTTCCAACTCCTTTTCTGCTGCAAGATTGCCAACTGTGTGTTGGCTCAGCTTTCCCTCCAATTTAGCCATAAACTACTGCTCAGAGAACCACTCTAATCTCTTGAGATTAATTCTTCTGGTAAGTCATTTTGCCTTGGAGTCATCATTTTGGTTGAATGTAAATATTTATCTTAGAGATGAAAAGTCTATGACCAGTCCACCATTCTATGCTACACAAAGACTTCATCACTCTCACATCCATCCTATATCTTTTCCTTACAATGTCATAGTCTATTAAATTTCAATGTTTGCTATTAGGGTGCACCTATGAAGTTTTATGGTATTTAGCTAAACAGAAGAGTGTTTGTGATGAGAAGATCATGAGATTCAAGTCTTCTGTATAAAGTGAGCACTTCTGTATCTTTTTCCAACTCCATTCCTTCTCAGGATTTCCTGCCATGTCTGGTAGTCTGAGCATATTCTAGCATTAAAGTCATCCAGAATTATAAGCTTATCCTCTTTTGGAACATTAATGATAAGGCTCTACAGATCTATGTAAAATTTTTCTTTGTCCTCATTAGGGTTTGTCATCTTCAGAGCATTATCACTGATGATGATGATGTGATATTTTCCTACAAGTGGCAATTGCATTAGCATGAACCTGTCTTTCACTCTTTCTGGCAGGCTTACAAGCTTGTTGATTAGATTGATTTTGATTGCAAAACCTATACCTGCTTTATGATACCCATGATGGTAGCAACTCCAGAAAAATATATATCCAATTCTGATTTCAGTAAGTTGGCGTGCAATTTTCAATCATTTTTTTAAAAAATTTAAATTTATAATTTTAACTTTTAAATTGGTTGTAATAGCCTGCTGAATTCCTTTGTAACAAAAGTTCAGCTTTCAGGTGTGGTGAATTTTTGTTGTCTAAGAGTGTGCACACACTCTGTGTACTGATAATGAGTGGAATCATCTTTGAAGAAATTTTTGTTCATTTTTTTTGGATTTCAACCTCAGAATTGGATCCCTGCCTGTTTCAATAGGAATTATTAAGCAGACAATTTTGGGACAACTTTTGTAACCCTTTCCTTTGATCTAGATGAGAGTGAGCAATGCAATTAAAGGGCTGCTCAAGACATCAAGGTGACTGCCAAAATCCAATAAAGAGGAACATATGGACTGGGTTATCTGTGTATAGTGTTATGACTGCAGCTTCCATTCTATGCTCACCTGCTTCTTCATCACTTGTCTGTCACCACAGGCCTGAGAAAAAATGCTAAAATGTTCTGGGTGATGCCTTTTTTATCATGGGTAAATTGTATTTAAGTGAGGCAGAGTTGCATGATATCTTCTTCCACTTCTCTCTCTTCCAGAGTCATCACAGTCCACTGGTAAGACAGAGTCAAGACAACTGATGGTAGCTCAAGATGTAGTGAATATCATAGCATCTTCAATGTCTTACCAAGTTCAAAATACTTCACATAACTTATTTCAGTTGCTTTCATGGCTATTGGAGCCCACATGCTTGAGTTCCACTCCTCTGACTCATCAATGAATTTGAGACCCCTTCAGTTACCCTCAACTTGATTTAGACAGACTTCCAAAATGGTTTACCAAGATATGGCTGCTGTGCGTGCTACATCTTGGAATCACAAGTGAGAGTTAGGTGGATCAGGTGGACACCATAGGTGGAAAACAGTCCTGAAAAGAGTTCAAAATCCCTTTCACCAGATTTACTGGTCTTTCCTGAACACATCCCAAGTTTTTTTTTCAATATACAGCTACCTGACTTTTAGTCAATCAAAGCCATAAAACAATGCATTTTCTCTGCTCACAGAATTTTCAAATAATTTCATGTGACTTTAAAATGTACCTGAATGACACTTTTTAAGAGAAGATATTTTAAGGCAATATATTATTTTACTGTTTTCATTGATTTTTTGTTTTCAATTCATTTTAAAGCAATTGTATAACTATCTCTTCTCTCATTTGGGAGGTAAGATTATACTAATAAATAAATTATTCACTTCAATCCACAAAAACATTCTATAGAATTGATTCAATGCTTTTCTTCAAATTGATAGTAGACACAAACAAAAAATTTTGGATACTTTTACTATCTTTCAACATTTTTCTACCTGAAATTTTGTATAAATAAAAATTAGACAGATTAATCATACTATGTTTCTGATTAGCTTTTTAAGCTAATGATTAATCATATTTTCTCTAATCATTGGTATCTTTTCCTTCGTGAAGGAAAAACTTGATAAGTTAATATTCATTGCTCACAAAATTGCATGTCACTGAATTAGTATAGGCACTGTATGGGGACATGGTTCTTGATAAGCTACTCTTCTTATTTCAGTTTCCTTGAGTGCAACTTTTACTTTATCAGGAAATACAAGGAGTAGTTGTTGGAATCAACATATAGTTTACATATTTTCAATGGTATTAAATCTAAAAAAATAAAAATAAGGGTTGAGAGAGGAATGTACTTGGAGAAAGAGAAAGGGAGAGGTAGAAATGGGGTAAATTATCTCACGTAAAAAGACAAGAAAAGGGGCAGCTAGGGGGCACAGTGGATAGAGCACTGGCCTTGGAGTCAGGAGTACCTGAGTTCAGATCCGGTCTCAGACACTTAATAATTACCTAGCTATGTGGCCTTGGGCAAGCCACTTAAACCCATTGCCTTGCAAAAACTAAAAGAGAGAGAGAGAGAGAGAGAGAGAGAGAGAAGAAAAATCCATTTCAATGGAGGGGATAATGGGGAGGGAATGACTCTTAATTTCAACAGAATTAGCTCAAAGAGGAAATAACATACCATCACAATAGGACATAGAAATCTATTTTACACTATAGGAAAGTAGGAGGGGAAATGGATTAAGAGAAGGGGGGGTGATAGATGGGAGGGCATATTAGGGAAAGGGTTAGTCATAACCAGGACACTTTTGAGGGGGAACAGGATGAAAGTAGAGAAAGAATAAAGAGGGTGGATGGAAAGGAAAGAAATATAGTTAGCAATGGTAACTGAAAAAAAAAAAAGTCAAAACAGGTTTGTCTTATAGAGGTCTAGTTTTCCAAACATATAGAGAACTGAGTCAAATTTAAATGATCAAATGATATGAATAGTTTAAAGATGAAGCAATTAAAGCTATCTCTAATGCTTTATCTCACTATTGATTGGAGAAATGAAAATTAAAACAATTTTGCTGTACTTCCTCATAACTATTAGATTGACTAATAGAACAGAAAAAATATTGTGAGGCATCTGGGGAAAACGAGTCATTAATTTTTTTTTGGTGTAGTTGTTTGATGATTCAACAATTTTCTAGAGCAATATGGAACTATACACTAAAGACTATAGAAGCAAGCATACCTTTTGACCTAGGAATACCATTATTGAATCTGTATACCAAAGGAAATAAAAAAGCAAACAAAAACCCCAAAAATAAAAAAGGAAAAGGATTCAAAGGTATATTTAAAGTAGTTCTTTTCTGGTGGCAAAAAATAGAAAATTGGGGGGATGCCATCAATTGGGAAGTGGTTCAACCAATAGTATTATGTGATTCTGATAGAATTTTATTCTGCTATAAGAAAGGATGAGCAGCATGCTCTTAGAAAAACCTGGAAAGACTTATATAAATTACTACAAAGTGAAATGTACTGTGTACAAAGTAGCAGTAATATTGTAAGAAGATCGCTCTGAATGATTTAGCTATCCCAGACATTCAAAAACACTGAAAGACTATCTATCTATAGAAAAAGAACTGATGTTATCTGAACAGAAATTGAAGTATATATTTTTTCACTTTTTTCTTTTCTTGTTTTTGTCTATATTTTCTTTCACAATATGACTATTCTTCAAAGATTTTGTATGATTACACATCAATAATCTATATCAACTTGCTTACTTTCTCGATGAGGTATGTTAAACTTGAATATTAAAATTGTTTTGTACTCATATTTGGGGAAATGAAGTACTAAATAATATTTTTTTGGAAATTGGAAATTTATTTTATAAAGTTCTCATTTTTTCAAATATATAAAAAACTACATCAAATTTATAATAATATGACATTCTTTGTTTGGTAAATGGTCAAAATATTAACAGGTAGCTTTCAGATGAAGAAATCAAAGGTATCCATAGTCACATAAAATAGCCTCCAAACCCCTGCTAATTAGAATATGCGAATTAAAACAACTCGGAGATACTACATTATACCTATCAGATTGCTCTTCTTATTAGACAAAAGAAAATGGAAAATATTATAAGAGAATTGGAAAATTAAAAATACTAATGTGGAGACTGAAATGCCCATCAATTGAGGAATGACTGAGCAAATTGTGGTATATGTATGTGATGGAACATTATTATTCCATAAGAAATCATGGGTTGGGATTTCAGAAAAGCTTGAAAAGCCTTGCATGAACTGATATAGAATAAGATGAGCAGAACGAGAAAGTTGTTGTACACACTAACAGCAACACTGGGTGGTGATCAGCCATATGGAATTGTTCATTTCAACAGCTCAAAAATGAAAGACAATTTTAAAATACTTTTGATGGAAATATACCATACACATCCAGAGAAGGAACTGTGGAGTTTAAATGAAGACCAAACTTATTATCTTTAATTTTAAAAAAGTTATTTCTTGTATTAAGAATTTTCTTACCTCTAATATTTTCTTTCTTCAATTTGGATATGATTCTTTTCTTACAACACATTCAATTTTTATCTATGTTTAGCTTAATAACAAATGAAAGGTTATATCAGATTGCTTTCTTTCAGGGGCACAGAGGAGGGATGGGAGAGAGGGAGAAAAATTGAAAAACTCAAAGCCTTGCAAAAAATGATTGGTAGAAACTACCATTGTATGTACTTGAAAAAATAAATTAATTATTAATTATAAAAATACTAATGTATTGTCAGTGGACTTGTGGATAACAATTTTCAATTGTCCTCAAAACGGTACACATACTCTATCATTCATAAATGTCACTACTAGGTCTGTATCCCAAAAAGATCAAAGAAAAGGGGGAAAAGGGTATATAAGTATATCTATCTATCTATTTATCTTTCTATCTATATGTGGATATATTTTTATTTATACTTATTTGATTTATATTTATTATGATTATTTATATTTAGAACTATTTTCCTGAAGGGCAAGAATTTAAAAATGAGGAAATGTATATACACTGAAGAATCACTGAGCAATTAATAGCATGTCATTCTGATGGAATACTATTGTGCTATAAGAAATGATGAGTTGGATGGTTTCAGAAAAAAAAGTTTTATATAAACTGATGAAAAGTCAAGTGAGCAGAACGAGAACACTGTACACTGTAACAGCTGAACTATAATCGTTATCAACAGCAAAATACTTATTTACCTTAACTAAAACAATGATCAAAGAAAATTCTAAAGACCAATTATAGAAAATGCTATCATCCTTCACAGAAAATATTCATTAACTCTAAATGTTTAAATTAAAATACTTGTTTTTACTTTCTTAATTATCTGTGTGTGCTTGCTTTCTTTTACAACAGGGTTAATATGGAAAATTTTTTTGTATTATTTCACAAGTATAATCAAGATCATACTATCTTCTCAAGAGGTGGACAAGGGTTGGGAGGGAAGAAGAGAATTTGGAAGTCAAAAAAAATGAATACTATTTTAAAAATGTAATTGAGAAGTTTTTAGGAAACTAGATGTTAAAAAAATCACAGCCACTCTCTCTCACACACACACACACACACACACACACACACACACACACACACACACACAGACACACAAACACACACAACCACATATATATATATATATATGTTTGTGTGTGTGTATATATGTGCCTGCATAAATGCACAATGCATATTATTACTAAAGTAATTTTGTATTACTCCTTTACATATTACTTCAAATAGTTTAGATAATATTTGGATTATTCTTCTGTAAGTATTTGATAGAATTTGTTAATCTATCTGGTTCTGGGATTATTTTTCTCAAATAGTTCATTTAATGACTTGTTAAATTACTCTTTTTCTAAGATAGGGTTATTTAAGTATTCTATTTCCTCTTATATTATGTTGAGTCATTTACAGTTTTGTAAATATTAATCCATTTTTCTTAGGTTTTTATTTTTACTGGCATCTAATTGAACAAAAGTACTTTTAATAATTGCTTTGATTTCATCTTCATTGGTATGCATTGACTCCAATTTGGAAAATTGTTACTTATTTTTACTATTTTTTAAATCAAATAAGTCAATGGTTTAATTTATTTTATCCATAAAATCAGTTTCTAGTTTTTAGCTAAACATTCCATTATTTTACTTCCAATTTTACTAATTTCTCTCTTTCTTCAGAATTTCTAATTGGGGTTTTTTGGGGATTTTTAAAATCTGTTCTGTTTCTTATATATTTTTTAGTTGAAAGCACAATTCATTGATCTGATTCTTGTATCGTTTAGTGATGAAGGCATTTAGAATGGCATTTTCCCCTAAGTACACTTTTTGTTTCCTGTGAGAAATTTTTATATGTAGTCTTATAAATGTCATTCCTTTAATGTAATTATTATTTTTATGATTTATTTTTTGATCCAATTATTCGATAAGATTAGATTATTTAGTTTACAATTAACTTTTAATCTATAGTTCCATAGTCCTTTATTGAATATAACTTTGATTACATAATTATCAGAAAGAGGTACATTTAATATTTCTGCTTTTCTGCATTTGCTTGTGAGGTTTTTATGTGCTAATACAAGATCAATTTTTTAAAATTATTTCACATCACTAAAAAAAGGTGCATTCTTTTCTATTTCCAAATTTTCTCCATAGGTTTACTATATCTAACTTTTATAAAATCTACTCATCTCCTTCTTTATTATTTATTTTATAGTTAGTTTTTCTAGTTCTTAAAAAAATAAGTTGATACCTTCTGCTAATATTGCTTTACTCTCTATTACCTCCTGTAACTCACTTAAATTTCCCTTTAAGAGTTCGGTGCAAATTTTTTTATTTTATTATTAATTGATTTTATTGTTACTTTATTTTCATTATTATTATTTTATTTTCTATTGTACCATTTAATACCATGTAGCTTCCACAATTTGTATCTTTTAATTATTCCTGTTCTTGCTTCTCTTTTGTCTGAGATCATACTTCCTACACTACTCTTTTTATAGTTCTGCTGAAGCATAATATATTTTGCTCCAGTCATATTAACTCTGAGTGTCTCTATGTTTCAAGTGTGTTTCTTATAAATAAAATATTTGGGCATTTGGATTCTAATCAATTCCATTATAGACTGTTGGTTTATGAGTGATTTTAACCCATTCACACCTATATTTATCTCCATCCTATTTTCTTATGTTATTTTTATAGTTCCCCCTTTTCCAAAACAAGTTTTGGTTCTGACCACTGTCTCTCCATTCTGCTCTCACTTTTTATTTTATATACTTTCCTTTTCTTTTATCCTTTTCCCCTCCTACATCCATGTTGAATACAAATAGATTTATATACCCAGTTAAGTGATTGTGTGTGTCTATATATGCATACATTTTCCTCTTTGAATCAATACAGATGCTAATGAGGTTCAAGCATTGTTATACTTCCTTTTTTCCTTTTCCTCTCCATTAAAAAAGCTCTTTCTTTTACACTTACTTAAGAAAATTTCCCCCATTCTTCTTCCTTCCCTTGTCTACCATCACATCCTTTGTTACTCATCCATTTTTTTAAAAAATAGTACTAGCATAATCAATTTTTTTCTCATTATCCCCCTCTTTATATGTATATGTATATATATTTATGTGTGTATGTGTATGTTTTTTGCACTAATGTAATAAGGATAAAGATTTTAGAAGTTACATGTATTGACTTTCTAAATAGGAATGCAAACAGTTTGGCTTTATTGAGTACCTTATACTTTTTCTTTCATGCTTTGCTTTTTGTGGATTTTTTTAGTATTGTCTTTGAAAGAAAAATTTCCTTTTAAACTCTGTTTTTTTTCAATCAGGAATGCTTGACAAATCCTTGATTTCTTTGTATATCTATTTCTCCCTCAGTTTACTAGATATATATCATTATTTGTTGCAATCTTACTTCTTATGATTTTTCTTCAGTATATCACATTCCAAGCTCTCTGCTCTTTTAAAGTTATTGCTATCAATTTTTGTGTTAATTCTGAGTGTGGTTCTTGAATATTTGAATACTTTCTTCCTTACCACTTGAAGTATTTTATTTTTTATTCTGGAGTTCTTGAAATTTTAATTTATATTTACCTTTTTGTTCTATTAAGCAGTTTCCCTTTATAATTTCTTGATATTTTGAACTTTTGATCAAGACTTTTAGACAACTCGTTAATTTTTAAATTCTCTCTCTATATTCATTTTTCAGCTCAACTGTTTTTCCTGATGAGATATTTCATTTTTTTATTCTGTTTTTCACATTTTTTGATCTTTGTTTTTCTGTTTCTTAATATTGCAGGGAGTTATTAGATTGCACTTGCTCTCTTCTAATTTTTAAAGACATTTTCTTTGATGAAACTTTGTCCTCTTTTTCATTTTGCTAATTCTGCTTTATAAAGAATTATTTTCTTTATTAAATTTTTAACAACTTTTGGTAATTGGATAAAACTTTTATATTAGCATGCTAAAAGTTAATTTATTTTTATAGTCAGACTAAGAAATGGGATAATACATAGTTTTATTGCTTTATCACCTTTCTATCACTCTAGTACCATCATAAAACAGAATTTAAAGGATCACAGGGATCAGAAGGCAGCTTGTAATTTTTTCTTCATTAGTTTTTGTGGCCAGCTGATTGGAGGTGATCCTTAACAATTCTGACTATTTGTATCATTTTAGATTTTTTTTTTTTACTGTATCAATAGTTAACTCACTGAGAACTTCTGACTTCTCTTTCACCTCTGGGTCTCCTTCAACTTACTGCTATCTCCTAGTCTCCTTTGCTGGTTCATCATCCAGCATATACTACCATTAGTAAATCCCAAGGACTTTTTTCCTCTGTCATTACACTACTTTGTCTTTTGATTTCAAAAGATTCCATGAATTCAATTATTTCTAATCATAAGATCCAGAACCAAATATAAAAACAACAAATGTGTGCATAGTGTTTATAGCTCTGACTAAAATCTTTGATTTTTTTCAGTCATGAGAGCTTCTGGAAAATTCTACCAGAATTTGGTTGCCTAGAGAATTATTCATTGGTGTTGCACTTCAATTTCACAACAGCATGATTACCTGGATTCTAGATAAAATTTTAAAAAATATGACCATAACTAGCATTGATAACCGCATTAGAAAGCTGGTCACCTCTTTGGATCATTTATCAATTGAAGAAAGGCTCAATATTTTGTTTAATTTGACTCATTCACTATATGTATGGGACATAAGGACTTTATTGGGGAAATTTGTTTCAATACTTCCCCCACAATTACTGTTACTAACTGCATTTCTCTCCATCCTGTTCTCCCCTCACTCCCATCTATTCTATTCTCTCTCTTCTTTCATTCTTTCTTATTTATTAAGGAAGTTAGAAGGAGGAAATGTAGGCAGTGCACAAGTGAAAGTGGGATGTGAAGGCATAGTACATTAAAAAGATGGAGTTAAGGTGTGAGAAGCCTACTGGAGTAAAAAAGAAGGAAGTAGAATAGTATAAACTATTCACACAAAAGAGGCCAGAAGCTCCTGCAGAGCTTCCAAATTTTCCTTGGCATTCTTGGACCTAAAAGGTCTGGAAATGCCAAAGCTACCAATGCCACTGAATGTGTAATCCAGTTGCATGTTTGATGGGGTAGATCATAGAAACATGGTCTGTGCTGCACAACATACCTCTCTCACTCTGGTGGGACAAACCTTTCTCACCAATCCTCTAAATTGACTTGGACTAGAAAATTGTTTCACCTGGATTTGTTGTGGGTTGACATTTTAGAATTTGTTTAAAGTCATAATTTAAGCTTACTTGGAGGAGTTTGCGTGAGAGTTGGATAAGTCCCTGCCCTGCTCCACCATCTTGACTCTGCCAAGATTGTTTATTAATTTTTGACATCATTTATTTTTTCATTTTTCAATAACAACCAAAGATCGTTTTCAACATTCATCCTTTTGTAAGCTTTTGAGCTTCACATTTTACTATTACTCTACCATCCTTCCCTCCCCATGGCAACAATCCAAATTATATAGACTGTATATTAAAATACTGTTTAATCCATATTTCCATATTAGTTGTCTTGTGAAAGAAGGATTAGAACTAAGAAGGAAAAAGTCATGAGAAAGAAATAAAAAAATATAAAAGAAGTTTTAAAAAGTAAACATAGTATGCTTTTCTCTCTATTCAGAATCCATCTGGATGTATATGGAATATATATTACATATGTAACATATATATATATATATATATATGTATAAATATATATATATATATATATATATATGTATAAATATATGGTTTGAAAGTCTAAATGTTTACTTCTGTCCTCCTCAAACTCTGTTTCTCCAACTACAGATCTGAAGGCAGACTGTGAAACAACTTGGACCTCCTCTAATTGCATCTGTAAGTTTGGCTTTCACAGTTGCATAAACAACTCAAGGATTGTACTGAGAAGGAAGGAAACTGGTCTGATTATATCTATAAGAGAGTTAAATAATTTCTTATACTTATGATATTTTGGAAAGGGTGATATCTCAATGTTTTATATGTCTATATTATATTGATAACATAAAATATGTAGAAGGAGACAGCAGTCCTGCTACTAATTAGATCTTTATCAGTTTTATCATGGATGGGTTAGAAAATCATAATCAATGACACCTTAATGTGTAATCTGATTGGTTGGCTGAAAAAATTTTATGACCTTTTGTGAGATTTCTATAGATATTTTTCTCTCTTCAAACTCGTGATCAATGTCTTTAATGATGTCATCCACCCATGGATTTCAGTAAGATCTTTGAGGATAAAAACTTCATGGATAAATTAACTTTTAGTCATTTCATTTATAGGCTAAGAAAATTTATGTAATTAATAACATACTACAGAAAAACTTAATAAAACTTTCTGTTACTTAAAAATTTTACTTATATGTTCAATTATTCCCATTATTTTCTTAAACAAATTTAGCATCTGGTACAAAGTCCAGTTTTGTATAGCATATTTTCCTAATGAGAACTTGCAATAATCTCTTTGCTAAATTTTTGTTTAAAATTTAAAGGAATCGATTTAAAAATTTTTGCAAGATATTGTCCAGACCCTTTTTCTGATTGTGGATTTTAGGTACCAATAATTCATAAATCATCTCTCCTGGATCAATTTCCCAGGTTGGTTGTTTTTCCTAAGAGGTACTTTACATTTTCTTCTCTTTTATCCATCTTTTGGTTTTACTTGATAGAATCTTGGTGTCTCATAGAGTCATTCATTTCCGATTGTCTAATTAGGATTCATTTTCTTCTGTTTGCATTTGTGTTTACATTTCCAGTTGATAAATTTTACATTTTGTGGAGTTGATTTCTTTTTTCCATTGGGTGAATTTTACTTTTAAAGTTAAGGTTTCCTTCAGTCAGTTTTTCTTAATTTGCATGACTTTTATTTTCTCCATTTTTCACCTTCCTTTCTTCTTTGCTTTTTTTTTTTGTTAGATTTTTGCAAGGCAGTGGAGTTAAGTGGCTTACCCAAGGCCACACAGCTAGGCAATTATTAAGTGACTGAGGACGGATTTGAACTCAGGTACTCCTGACTCCAGGACCGGTGTTCTGTCCACTGTGCCATCTAGCTGCCCCCCCTTTTTTTTGCTTTATAAAATCCCTTTTGAACTCTTCCACAACATCTTTTTGGGTTTGAGACCAATTCATAAACCTCTTTGAGGTTTCATATGTAGTTAGTTTTCCTCTTCTGAGATGATATGTTTTTCATCCATATTAGGATAAAAGCTGTCAATGGCTAGTGCTTTTAGAGTTTTTATTGTTTTTTTGCTCATTTTGATTGTTGAGGTCTGTTCCAGGTTTGTAGGGGTTCAGTCCCAAGTTTTTTGTGCTTAGGGCCAGGGTTTGGTCCCTGGATTTCCATTCTGGTGTTTCTGATGTTCATGATTTATTCCCTCTGCTAGAGTAGCTTAATGTCATTATAGCATTCTAGGTCTTGAACTTTGCTATCCAAGTTGGGTTTAGGACTCTTTCTGCTGAGTTACTGAGAGGTGGCATCAGAATTGCACTGAAATCTAAATTGGACTGTAGCTTAAACTTCCCAGTTTTTTCATCTACACTTGGGCTACATGAACCTTTTACCCAGCTGAGACAGACCTTTTCCTGCATTTCTGCTTAAATATCTTGCTGACAAGCTGTTTTACTGATTTTTAATTTTTTGTGGATTCTTTCACTTTAGGATTTGTTTAGAGGCTTCATTCAAAATTCTTCTAGGAAAAGCACCACCATCTTCATCTAGATTGAGTTTTAATGTTTCCACATTTCTCTTGAGATGATTTTTCTTTAAATCACAAGCCATGAGATTTTATTTAAACTTTCCCTGATTTGGACTTTGTCTCCTAAAATATAGGAAAATATGCCTCAGACTAAGACCTTGTTATCTATTGCAAACTCCAAGAAGATAATTTATATTTTTGCTAATATCTCAGTTTCTCTCACTTTTAAAAAAATTGAATTTATTTGTTTTTCTAACAACATACAAAGTAGTTTTCTTCCATCTTTTTTTGGCAAGGTTTTGAGTTTTACATTTTTCTTCCTCTTTCCTTTTCTTCCCCCTCCTCACAGAAAGAAAGCTAATATAGGCTCTCATGTTTAATTATGCTAAACATAGATCCGTATTAATCATATTGTGAAAGAAGAATGAAATCCAAACAGAAGAAAAAATTTAGAGAGAAAAAATTACGAAACATAAGAAAACTTTTAAAAACTGAAGATAGTAATCTTTGTTCTACATTTAAACTCCACAGTTTCCTCTCTGGATATGAATGGCATTTTCATCCTAAGTCTTTTGGAAATGTCTGATTATTTTGCTGTTCGAATGAACAAGTCCATCATAATTAATCATCATTCCATATTGTTATTAAAGCACTATTAGATCTACTAGGGATTGTACTACTGAAAAAAAATTGTATCTGATGAGGACTGTAATTTCCCGAAAGGTTCTAAACATTAGTTTTTCTCTATTTCCTTCCAAAGAACTCAAAGGCTAAGTCCTTTTGTTCTATTTTCTTACCTTTACTTATCATGGACTTCACAGAAAACATTTACATTTACTTATTTTTAAGTTGCTTCCTCTCTCTAAAACAAGTTTTTCTTTTTCTGGGAGCACTTTGGAATTTATCTTTAATTTTGCAACATCAGTTTAGGAGATAATAAATAGGGCTTGTTTGGTATCTTCAGGCTGCTTGTTTAAAAGCAGTAAGCAACAAAAGGATTTTAAATTCTGAATTGTGGATTTATTTAAACTTATAGGACCTTTAGTCTAATTTCTCTTGTACTCTTTTCCTAACTTCTAAACATAACACATGATTGAATTTTACTAAATTTCTCTTATGCTAATATCATGATCAATAAAAGATCTCTTAAAAGTTTACAAAGTGAACTGGTTTCCTCAAAATTATCAAAATTCTCATAAAGCATTTAAATTACATTCTAGAAATTTTTGGTAGAGAAATTATCCCCAGGTTTAAAGTCTCTTATTTCTTTTTTTATCTGTCCTTCATTTCTGCAATTTCTCGTGTGGGTATTAGGAATGTAGCGAAGTCTTTTGAAAGTTTTCTTTTTTCTATTGCTTGATTAGATCAAAAGAAAAAACACTTTGAATTATCAGGATATAAAATAAAGCAGATACTTAGAAATACGTGCCAACAAATAATAACAAAGCACAGATAAGACATACCCTTATTCTCAAGGTGTATATTTCTACTTAAGGCCCCCTAGATGTTACAGTGAATAGAACACTAGAACACTGATCTTGGATTCAGAAGGAAGGGAGTTTGAATCCGGCCTCAGACACTTGACTTTTTTGTTTGTTTATAAAAGAAAGATTTTATTTATTTTGAATTTTACAATTTCTCCCCTAATCTTGCTTCCCTCCCCCTACCCGCCCCCACAGAAGACAGTCTGCTAGTCTTTACATTGACTCCATGGTACACATTGATCTAAGTTGAATGTGGTGAGAGAGAAATCATATCCTTAAGGGGGGTGGAAGCATAAGAGATAGCAAAATTATATAATAAGATAGCTTTTTTTAAAATTAAAGTTCTGTTTCTCCCACTTTACCAACATACTCACTCAACTGTGATGATGAGCTTCAAGAATAATAGCAATTCCTCTCAGCTTTTTAGACCTACTGAAAGAGGAAAGAAAACTATGCTTAGATTCAAATTAAATTTGGAATAAAAATAATACATGTGGTTATTTTTTTCTTCAAGAAGAAATTTTGGTAATAGAACAATACAACATGTGTAATTAAAATGGAATTTTGTCTACTGTTAGACTTAGAAATGAAAATTCACCATTTGAGGTTTTCATTAGCATTTTTAGATAAAGTAATAGGACCAGCAGGGTGCATTTTATCCAAATTCTTTATGGGATTACAACATTGCAACTGTGCTATTAAGAATCTCATTAAGAAAAAAAAAATGCTGGGGGGAAATAACAATTGAGCTCTTATGATATTAAGATTAAACAGTTAGCATACTATGCTGGAATTCTTTTTCTTCTTTAAAAAAAGGATTAAATAAAAAAACTGTTTATTTGAAACTATCTTCCAGGTATCTGCTTTAGCTTTCATTTAGGAATGTATGTGATAAAAGATAAGAGTTAGAAAATGGAAATTAGGTGATATTTGGAATTTACCATGAAAGCATACCATTTATATTCTTTTTAGACTATTTCATTCTTGAAATTCCTGTGTAATATCTAGAGGGAAAAATATTTACTAGTTGGATTATTTATTCATTATGTTTTGAACCTGCTTGTTTTAGGGTAACATTTTATTTTATTTTACATTTAAGAATAATGTATTTACCTTATATGAAAACGCTGGTATGCTTTATTGATGTTTATAATAGATGTTGGCTAATGAGACCACCAAAAAGGAAAATAAATCATTTGAAGTGAAAAATATTTACTTTACCTCAATTCTCTGTTTGTCAGCTTTTAAATAATTGAATAGACTGAAAGTCCTTTTGAAATTGCAGTTATCAGTATTCAAGTTATTATTATAGTTGGTGTAAAAAGCCATTTTAATTTTGTGCAGTTGTTTCAAAATTGCTAGAATGCACTTCATTCCTCACATCTGTCCTAAGGAATCCCTATGTCTCTTTACAACAGAACTCATACATTTATTATTTATTCCCATCTCTCTTGAAATTATAAATTATCATAACGTACATTCTATGGATATAATTGTTTATGCATTCAATGAATTCCCTAATGTAATATAATATAATCATCTTTGAGGCAGGATTTATAATGGCAAACTTCAATTTATGCACTGCATTTTTGATAAAGTATGTGCAAAATTAATTTTTGAAAAGAAATGTTATTTGATTAACATTATTTCAATCATAGTTTATATTTTACTTTAATTTGGAATCAATCTAAAATAATGATTGTAACTACAACTTTACCATATTTTGAAATCATTGTATGTCTTTTAAAAAGTCAATTTGAGAATTTTAGAGTATGAAGAGATATCGATGTTATTTTTTGTATCCTATTTGAAACAAGAATTCTATAGAGAACTCCTTTCATCTAGCCTCCCACTTAAAAATTATGGAAAAGTCAATTTTTTCTAAGGTGGTACATTATATTTTAGGGTAGTTTTAATTAATGAAAAGTTATTACTTATACTGTCCTGTCCTCTAATTTTTTTTTTTATATTTCACCTATTCATCCTTGTTTTGCTCTCCTGGGATAAGCATAGTACTAACTCTTCTTTCACATGACTATCATTCATTTGTTTCAAGATTTGCATTGTCCCTGAATCATCTTTTCTTCAGTATAAATAACAACATATGCTTAATTTTGTCCTTATGTTCTTTGCTTTTTAAATTTTCTTCCTCTGGATGAGAGTTAATTATTTATTCTTCCTAAGCTATAGTACCCATTTTGTAGTCAACTATTCTATTTGTGGTCTAATGCATATGGAATGTAATTGAACATCTTCCTTTTGTGTATTGAAATTCTATTAATTTATTATTTCTAGAATTTTCTTACTACAATGACTCAGTTTCCTCATAGACATCTCACTGTATTAAAGTTAAATGATTTGTACGAGATTTCATTTACTTTTTAATTTTTTTATTTAGTGCAAACATTGATTATGTTTTTACATTTAGGATTTTTTAACAATGGCTAAGTTAATTGCGTATCATGATAATTTATATTAAAAATCTCTCTCCTCCCTTTCTTTTTCAATCAATTATTTGGGATCTTACATTAACTGAATAATTGTCTCTGCTAATTTTTGCTTCTTCCTAGATAGCTTTTCAGAGCTAGACTTTTTACACATCAAAATATGAAACACTCATATTTTCTGGCATTTTTGAAATAGTTGCCAATTTTCCTTAACCTAACTAGAATATTAGCTTAATTGTCACTGGTTTTTAAATCGGCATTTATCAACTAAAAATTTTTTCCTTTAGATTTTGTTGATCATCTCATCAGTGGTTTATGATAGTTTCACTAAAATGTGTATCATCCACTTCACATAAAACTGAGAATTTTAACAGGAAGAAAGTAAAAATAAACATCAGTTGTGTGGGCATATGTCTTTAAAATAAAACAAAACAAACACCCACAAACAGCTCCTAGCAAATGGGAAAGTTATTTTTCAGCCAAACTGATATTTCCTTTGATTACTATAATATTATTTGTATATTTTGTTTAAAAAATCATTAGAAATAGGAAAGTGGCTAACAGCAAATACACCTAATTGATGGTCGTTTGAAGATTTCATTTAAAGTATGATATTCAATAGAAAGTTATTTTAGATGATATTTCCACGAAAATATAATGAAAGGATATTCATCATTTAAGAACCTCAGGATGAAAAGCATTTTTTGAGGAAGGCATATTCCATTAATATGACCTTAAGGATATTTGCTATAAATCCTGATGACTCAGTGCAGGCAGTTTGAATGCAATAAGCCATGGAGCTTTAGGCATTATGTATATAACTATAGTGGGGAAAAGGTAAGTGAGTATTATACTTAGATGAATAAAGGAATTAAAGTGAATATTGGTAAGGACTCAAGCAATTGTTAAATTTTCATTTAAAAAAAAAACTTGTATAATTAAAAGCAACCAAGGATAAAAAAGTTTTCTCAAAGCCTTTAGGCTTTAAAAATAGATTAAGAATTAAGAATAAAGTAATCTATGTACCCCCTGAAATCTCTTTAAGCAAAAGTTTTAATGCCTGTGGATTTTGCTGAAAGAAAAAAAAGCTAACTTGCATCATTTATTGGCAATTAACTGAAAACTATGTCATATTTAATACTCACTCAATGAAATAGATTTTTATGCTACTAGATTTTCTATTTTAGGATAATTCTGTTTTTTCATACCTAATTTCCCTCATTCGAATTCTTGGAAAAGAATCCTCTCATTCAAAGATTTCCAAATTGGAATTTTTCCAAAGATCATCTTGTGCATATTTGAAGTTGCATTAAAGCTTTTTGTAAAAGAAGTGCATGCTTTTCTGCAAATGTAAAAGAATTAATAGGTACTTAAGGAGCAAATTCGAGGGTGGAAATGGAATTCTACTTTGGAATCACAGATTCTGTTTGTTGGATAAGTACAGTTAGATCAATGTAGACATGAAAAAAGATTTCCTTTTTATCATGACTGAGAAGTCACCATTTAATCTTTGCTTGAAGACTCCCATTACAAGGCAGCTGGAAGATTTACCATCACTGTGGGATATGGAATGGGATTCCCACCTTTGCCTTCTTCCCTTTAATTCCCTGGACCAGGACCACCAAAAATTCATCCTGCTACTTTGTTCCTTCCATGGCTTAGATAAGATGGGATTTAACAGCTCCTCAATCTACCAAAGATAAAGTCCTAATTCTGCCCTGTCACTGACTCCTAAGGTCTCCATGCCTTTACCACATACCTTATCTCTATACCCACAGAACCATATTGCCACCATCTGTAATTTTGACATAACTTAAGGAAGAAAGGAAATAAGCATTTATTAAGCACTCTCTATATAAACCATACTATGTGCTTGAAAATATTTTCACAAAACTCTGGGGTTTAACTGCTTTTATTAGTTAGACAATTAGTTAAGTGTCTTTGCCAAGAATAGACAGTGAAAAACACGAGAAGTCAAGAGTTCCTGTCTCTTGTTTGAGGATTTTAGATGACAATATATGTTTCTAGGTTTAAAGTGTAAGAGGAATAAAAAAATTAGGATAAAAGGTTATTAAGGACTTTATAAACAAGAGGGTTTATACACACACACACACACACACACACACACACATATGTATGTTTGTATGTGTGTGTAATGCAAAGTGACTATTGAGAGCAGAAGACATAGGTTAGATCTATGTTTTAGGAAGAGCAATTTGAAATAACAGGAAGATTCGAGTGGAAAGAGACTTGTAGCTGGGGAGTCAGTTATTGTAATAGTCCAGGCATGAAGAGATGATGATATGCACTAGGGTGAAGAAAGTATCAGAGGGAAAAAAGGTATACGTGAGAAATATTACAATAATAATATTCACAGGTCTTGGCAACAGATTGGATACTGGTTTTGAAAGGGTGAACAGTCAAGGATTACATCTATGTTATGAGCCTGGTTGCCTGAGAGGATGGAGGTATCCTTGATAGTAATTGTTAATGTAGGAATTATACTTGAATTGTTTTAAATTACTTTATTTAATTTCTACATAATAATATACTAGAAAGACCAAATAGTAATTATTCATTTTATATTTAAGAAATCATATCAATGAAATTATATATGTACACATATATTTGAATGTCTAAGATTTTAATTTTGAGAATTTTCTTTTAAACTCTATTGCAAAGCAGATACATATACATTTATTTGTCTTTTAGATTAAATGTGTTTGAGAATTTTTCTCAAGCAATGGACTGTGTTCTGGTCCATCACTATGGAAATAATTTGCTTGATGCTACTTCTCCATGCTCTGGTAATTTTCTAACAATAGAGATTTCTATGTATGGCTCTGCTAGTCCTAAACCCTGGAGCTAAAACAAACAAACAGTCTCCTCTCCCTCCTCTCACTACAACAAGCTCTTTCTAGTTCCCTTCAAAATAAAGAATATCCTTAATGAATGTAAACCTATGTATAAAGCCATGGATACAAAGAAGGAATGACAAAGCTATTTCTACTCTTTAAGCAAATATGCTTGGAGTAGTACAGGACCTGAAAGAATTGTCAGGGCATCATTAACCATCACAGCCAAGAAACAACAACAAGAATAATTATAACAAAAAAGTTTATATAGTGCTTTCATCTTTACCCTATCTTTTACATATATTATTTCATTTGGTCTTCACAATAAACTTGTGGAATAGGTAATATTATTCCCTCTGCTCATATAAGGAAACTGAGCATGAGAAAAGTGAAATGCTTTGTTCAAGAACACAATGGCATGTAGTGTCTAAGGCATAATTTAAACTAGGTTTTCCTAACTCCAAGTCCTTCATTTTATTCCATTCATCACTTAGCTGCCTAAAAAGAATATGCTTATTAAATCAACTGGTAATACGAAAGTTATCTGAAAGATTAGGTGACTTTGCCATTTTGTTTTTGGTGCTGTTGTTTACATTGATCTGTTATGTCTGGGGATGTTAATGTTTCAGCTTTATCAAACCTTAATGTGACTCACGAAACACTACTTTATATGATGACAATTTTCTCAGAGTTCTGAAAGTTAGTCATTCCTTTTAAATAGAATAAATTAGGTTTCAATTTAAATTATTCTCTAGTATGAGGTTCACTTATTCTGTTTTCAGCTATTATTTTTTTAAGTGAAGAAACCAGCTGGGAATTTCAAGTACTGTGTGAACAATGAATGTTCCATTAACTAGAAATTAATTGGATTTGAAGGTCATCCTTGAGTAGATTAATATACTTTATGTGACCCTGACAAAAATATTGGAAGTCCTGGTGGTAGTGTCACTGATGAAATAAATCAAATTGATCTATGTTTTCTTTCCTTTTCAAGTCTTACCATCTGAATCCTTAGCTCCTACCATTGTTCCCTTGGTTTCAGAAACAGTATGAAAGACTCAACCAATAAATGATTATTTTATTTTAACATATGTTTATCTTTTCTTTTTTTTTCTTTGTTCATGTACTCCTTGGGGTATATATTTAGATATGGAATTCCTGGGTCAAATTTTAGACTTTTAGCTACGTTGTTTGAATAATTCCATAGGACACAATACTTTCTCTTTTTTAAAACTATGTATGAAATAGTATCTCAGCCCTGGTAAACATTTCAGAAGCCGTTTAGGCCATCTTAAAATTAAATAGCTATAGTTACAATGTTATTGAGAAATGTTTATTGAGTCTTTGCTTGTAGTTCTCTAGGAATGAAGAACTCTAATACCTTCAGAAATAAATGTCATCTATCAATAGCTCTGATACTAAGAATCATAAAGGTTCTGTGTATACAGTTGAAATGTACTCTTTTGTTTTAATTTTTCCTCCTATGACCTCATAAAATAATTGTAATCCCTCTTCCACATCAACCTTTATGAATACTTGAAAACTACTATTCTGTAGCCCTTTTCTGTACAATCCATAAAAAAGACTTCAGTTCATTTGGCCTTATAGTAAGATCTTTTGTGCCCTTACCTTTCAGATTAACTTCCTTTGTGGATATTATGTCTAAAACATGCTGCATCTAACTTAGGTCAATATATATCAAATGAAGTTCAAAAAAACAATACAAATTGCAAATTGCAAAACACCAATCATTGCCTGCTTTCTTTCCTGTAGTTATGTAGCCTAAGATAACTTTGGCATTTTGGACAACCATGTCATGTCAACAGACTTCTATGTAATGGACATTTCTGTAAAGTTTCACCGTCCTTTCCATAAGACATCCCCCTTTTTCCTGAATTCACTATTATACAACTGATTTTTTTTTATCCTAGAAAGTAGAAATCAAAGGTAAATTAGTCCTTGATCATCTAATTTGCTTATAGTATTGTGTTTTTATGTCTAAATCCTTTATCCATTTGGATCTTATCTTGGAATAGGGTGCAAGGTGTTGTTCTAATCTAAGTTTCTTCCATTCTAACTTCCAATTTTCCCAGTAGTTTTTTTTCAAAGAGGGAGTTTTTATCCTAATAACTGTACTCTTTGGGTTTATCAAACAGCAGATTACTGTAATTGTTCCCTGCTATTGCACCTAGTCTATTCCACACTGGTCCACCACTCTGTTTCTTAGCCAATACCAGCCAGTTTTGATGACTGATGCTTTATAATATAATATAATTTTAGATTGGGGAGGGCTAAGCCCCCTTCTTTTGCACTTTTTTTCATTAAATCCCAGGAAATTCTTGACTTTCTATTTCTCCATATGAATTTACATACAACTTTTTAAATATTTAATGTTTATTTATTCTCATTTTGTACAAATAATTTTAATGCATTAATAAAATATTCTTGTTTAAGAGTAAAAAAAGCAACCCCCCCAAAAAATATAGACTCAGTTGAGTGATAAAGTGAAGGGGAGAGAGAAAATTAAAATTAAAATAATAATAGTAATAATTGAAGGTATGGCCAGGTGGCGCAATGGATGGAGCACCAGCCCGGGAGCCAGGAGCACCTGAGCCCATATCCAGCCCCATACACCCAACAATCACCCAGCCATGTGACATGCAAGCCACCCCAACACCACTGCCCTGTAAAAAACCCCCCAAAAGAAAAAAAGACCCAAACTAAAATAAAATAGGAATAATAGTAGGGGTTGCTGGGTGGAAGGCAGAGCATTGGCCCTTGAGTCAGGAGCACCTGGGTCCAAATCCAGCCTCAGACACCCAACAATCACCCTGCTATGTGGCCCCAGACAGGCCACCCAGCCCCTTTTGCCCTACAACCCCTCCCCAAAATAAAAATAATAAAAAATGTGCTTCAGTCTTTGTTCCAACACCAACAACTCTGTCGTGGGTGGATCACATTCTTTATGATAAGTCCATGGCAAAAGTTACTTCCATATTTTTCCGCCGTTGCCATTGCTGATCGCAACTCCCTCCTTTTGTATTTCTCCACCACCATGTACTATATTTTCTCTCTCCTTTCACTCTGACTCTGCTGTAGGGTTGCTGAGTGGTGCAGCAGACAGATCCCTGGCCCTGGGGCCAAGAGGCCCTGAGCCCCCTCACCCCCACCCCTTAGGCCCAGCATCCACCTGGCCCTATGGTACCAGACAGGCCACCCAAGCCCAGCCCCTTGCAAGAAGTAAAAAAGAAAATGTGTTATATATGTGACCACTCTCCCCCCATGGTTCATCCTCTGCTCCATCACTCACATCCCCACCTTCCCCCTGGCCCCCTCCTCCTTCTTACTCCAGATGCCTATACCCAATTGAATATACACATATATATATATATATATATATATGTATATATATATACATATATATATATATATGCTGTTTCCTCTTCTAGCCACCTCTGATGAGAGCAAAGAATCCCTCATTCCCCCTTGCCTTCGTCCCTTCCATATCATTGCAATAGCTCATTGTAATAAAGGAAAATCTTATTATATGAAATATCTTGGCCTATTCCCCCCACTCCTTGATCTTTCTCCCATTAAATTTCCCTTTTTTCTATTGACTCCATTTTTACACCATATTTTATCTTCAAATTCAGCTTTCTACTGTGCTTCAACTATAAAATATCCTTCCACCTGCTCTATTAACTGAGAAGGTTCATATGAGTATTATAAGTGTCATTTTTCTATGCAGGAATACATGCAGTTCATTGTTAAGTCCCTCATATTTTCCCCTTCTCCTCCAATCACTATGCTTCACCTGAATCCTGTATTTGAAGATACAACCTTCTGTTCAGCGCTGTCCATTCCAACAGGAACATTTGAAATTCCCCTGGTTCATTGAAAATCCATCTTTTTCCCTGGAAGAGGACATTAATTTTTACTGGGTAGTTGATTCTCGGTTGCATTCCAAGCTCTTTTGCCTTCCACTATATTATATTCCAAGCCCTCTGAGCTTTTAATGTAGTTGCTGCTAAGTCCTGAGAGCTCCTGATTGCAGCTCCAAGGTATTTGAATTGTGTCCTTAGGGCTGCTTGTAATATTTTCTCTTTGATTTGGGAGTTCTGGAACTTGGCTATAATATTCACAGGGGTTGGTTTTTTGGGATGTCTTTCTTGGGGGGAATCAGTGGACTCTCTCCATTTCTATTTTGCCCTCTGCTTCTAGGATATCAGGGAAATCTTCCTGTAGTAATTCTTTGAAAATGTTGTTGGTTCTAGGCCAAGATGGCGGAGAAAAGATAGGCACAGTTCTAAAGTCTCCTGATCTCTTCCCCATCTATCACATGAAACAAACCTCTTAAAAGAAATCTGAACCAGGAAAACCAGAAAGAAAAGCCAGGAGAGGAAAATCTACCTCAAGATTTGTCTCCTGCAGCAGCCTTGGCTGAGTACCAGCAAGTGAGTCTGGGCTCCCAGGGAAGATCAGCCAGACCAATGGCTGAATTGGAAACAGGAGTTTGAGGGCCCAAGAGCTGGACCTGCTGGATCAGCAGTGGGGCTGGACGAAGTGGGCTTGGGTCCATGGGGAAGCAGAGGCGCTGGTGTTGGGGCTGTCACCCTGGAGCTTGGGGAAGGGGCTGCGGGGAGAGGTCTGGTGCAGGACAGCTGGGGACACCATCCCCAGGCTCCTCAGGTCTGAGAAACTCTGAGCCCAGGTCTCCATTGCACTGAGGCCTCTTCTCAAACAAATGCAAATTATTTCTGCCTCAGGCCCAGTTGTGTGAGCAAAAGAACCAGCCCAGATGAGGAATCACCTCAGGCCAGGGTAAAGCCCACCATTGATTGAAGGCAAAAGAATTCAATAACTCCAATTCCCTCCCTCAAGCAAAGGGAGAAGGACTCTCAACCAAGGTCACAGACACCACAGAGAGGGCAACCAGCTCCTCCTACTGGCCATCCAGAGAAACTGCACTCAGTAAAGCCTTTAGAGATCCCAAGCCCAGGTGAACCAGCCTCACCCAACTCAAGGTCTTAGCATAATGAAGAAGGGTCAGCGGAAAGGTGGATCCATAGAAAAATTCCTGGAAGGGAAAGACCCCAACCCAGAGAGAGAGACCTGGAACCTCTGAGGAGAATACAATCTGGTCTCCAGCATAGAAAGACTTCCTTGAAGAAATAAGGAAGGAGTTTAAAAATCAACTGGAAAATTTGGGGGAGACAAATAATACCTTGCAAAATGAGAATAATTCTTTCAGATCCACAAATGAGCAAATGATGCAAAAAGAAATTAATTCTCTCAAAAACTCAATTGGTCAAATGGAAAGCTCTTTCAAAAGTAGAATCGACCAATTGGAAAAGGTTAATGAAGAAAACTCCTCCCCCAAAAAAATAATGGAGTCTACAGAAACTAATGACTCCACAAGACAGCAAGAGTCAGTTAAACAAAATCAAAAAATAGAAAAAATAGAAGCAAATGTGAAATACCTCATCAACAAAACCACTGACCTCGAGAATAGATCGAGGAGGGGGAACCTGAAAATTATAGGACTTCCTGAAAACATTGAAGAAAAAAAAGCCTGGACTTAATATTACAGGATCTAGTGATGGAAAACTGCCCTGACATAGTGGAATTGGAGGGCAAAGTAGTTATTGAAAGAGTACATCAATCCCCACCAGAAAAAGATCCTAAAAGGAAAACACCAAGGAATGTTGTGGCCAAACTCCAGAACTATCAGATATAAGAGAAAATCCTGCAAGCAGCCAGAAAGAAACAATTCAAATATCAAGGAGCCACAGTAAGGATCACGCAGGACCTGCTGCATCAACTTTAAGGGATCTAAGGGCCTGGAATGAGATATTTTGAAGACCACGGGAGCTTGGAATGCAGCCAAGAATCTACTTTCCTGCAAAGCTGAGCCTTCTCTTTCAGGGGAAAAAGATGGACATTTAACAAAATGGAAGAATTCCAAAAATTTCTGATGAAAAGACCAGAGCTAAACAGAAAATTTGGATATCAAACAGGAGGTTCAAGAGACACATGAAAAGGTAAAAAAAAAGGGGGGTGCAGTAAAAGGAAAAAAATGCAATCCAGCAAGTTGAAACTGACTATATCCCAGCATGGGGGGGGGGGGGCGGGTAGAGACTCTCATAAATTCTGAGAATCCTGATAAATGTAACTCTAACAGAGAGAATATAACTAGCCAGAAATGCTGGACATCCATGACCTATCCAGGAGACTGATATCTAATGGGATGTAACTGGCTTTAACTCCACCAGGGAGAAAGACTCTAATAACTCTCAGGAATTTGGACTCTATTCAACAGAATATACTGAATTAGAAGGGTCAGACACTCAGAATTTTCTATGACTTAGATAGAATGATCTAAAAAAAATACACTACCTCCCTAAAAAGGGGGACAGGAAAGAGACGGGAGGAAGGAGGGGATTGAATGGGACAAATCTCATTACACTAAGAGGTACAGAAAACCTATGGTAATAGAGGGGAAGAAGGGAGTAGAGGAGAAACACGTGAATCCTCTTCTCATCAGACTTGGCTTAAGTCAACCTATACATACTCAGTTAACTTATAAAACATCTAACCTTTCAAGAAGTAAAAGGGGAAAAGGGGAGGGGGGACAGAGAAAGGGAAGGGGAGTGGAGAAAATAAGGGGAAATAACAAAAGGAAGGGAAGGGAACAGGGAAAGGGGAAAGAAAGGGGAGGGAGTGATATAGGAGGGCAAACACACTGAAGGGGGTGGTATTCAAAAACAAAATACTGGGGAATATGGATGAAAGGGGGGGAAAGGGGGAAAATACAAACAGAGGGAAGACAGCACAGAGGGCAATAAAGAATTAGTAATCATAACCTTAAATGTGAATGGGATAAACTCTCCCTTAAAACGTAAGCAAATAGCAGAGTGGATTAAAAAACAGAATCCTACAATACGCTGCTTACAAGAAACTCATTTCAAGCAGAGAGATACATATAGAGTAAAGGTAAAAGGTTGGAGCAAAATATATTTTGCTTCAGCTGAAGTAAAAAAAGCAGGGGCAGGAATCCTTATCTCAGACAAAGCAGCAGCAAAAATAGATAGCATTAAAAGAGATAAGGAAGGAAACTTTATCCTCCTAAACGGTACTATAGACAATAAAGTCATTTCAGTATTGAATATATATGCACCCAGTGGGACAACACCCAAATACTTAGAAGAGAAGCTGAAAGAATTACAGGAAGACATAGACAGCAAAACTCTACTAGTAGGAGACCTCAACCTCCCGCTATCAGATCTAGATAAATCAAATCATAAAACAAACAAGAAAGAAATTAGGGAGGTAAATAGATTGTTAGAAAAATTAGATATGATAGACTTATGGAGGAAACTGAATGGGGATAGGAAGGAATATACCTTTTTCTCTGCAGTACATGGAACTTACACAAAAATTGACCATGTACTAGGACATAAAAACTTAATGATCAACTGCAGAAAGGCAGAAATAGTGAATACATCTTTCTCAGATCACAATGCAATAAAAGTCATATGCAATACTGGGCCAAGGAGATATAGACCCAGAGAAAATTCGAAACTGAATAACCTCATCTTAAAAAATGAGTGGACCAAAAAACAAATTATAGAAAGAATTAACCATTTTATCCTAGATAATGATAATAATGAAACAACATACCAAAACCTTTGTGATTCATTCAGAGCAACGCTCAGGGGATATATTATAGCTCTAAATGCTTATATGAATAAATTGGAGAAAGAAGAAATCAATGAACTAAACATGCAACTAAAAAAATTAGAGAAAGAACAAATCAAAAATCCCCAATCAAATACCAAATTACAAATTTTAAAAATCAAGGAGAAATTAATATAATTGAAAGCAAAAAATCTATTGAATTAATAAATAAAACCAAAAGTTGGTATTATGAAAAAAACAATAAAATTGATAAACCTCTGGTCAATTTGATTAAAAAAAAAGAAAGAAGAAAACCAAATTGCTAGTATTATAAATGAAAAAGGTGAACTCACCACCAAAGAGGAGGAAATTAAAGTAATAATTCAAAATTATTTTGCTCAACTTTATGCCAATAAATTTGATAATCTAAGTGAAATGGATGAATATTTACAAAAATATAAGTTGCCCAGGTTAAATGAAGAAAAGATTAAGTACCTGAACAACCCTATCTCAGAAAAAGAAATTCAACAAGTCATTAGTGAACTCCCTAAAAAAAAATCTCCAGGGCCTGATGGATTCACAAGTGAATTCTACCAAAGATTTAAGGAACAATTGGTGCCAATCCTATATAAACTCTTTGGGAAAAATAGGGAAAGATGGAACTCTGCCTAACTCTTTCTATGAAACCAATATGGTACTGCTACCTAAACCAGGAAGAGTTAAAACAGAGAAACAAAATTATAGGCCTATTTCCCTCGTGAATATAGATGCAAAAATCCTAAATAAAATCTTAGCAAAACAACTACAACAAGTCATTACTAGGATAATACATTATGATCAAGTAGGATTTATTCCAGGAATGCAGGGTTGGTTCAATATTAGGAAAACTGTTAGTATACTCAATTATATCAATAACAAACCTATCAGAAATCTTATGATCATATCAATAGATGCTGAAAAAGCTTTTGACAAAATACAGCATCCATTCCTATTAAAAAGACTAGAGAGTGTAGGAATAAATGGACTGTTCCTTAAAATAATGAGCAGTATCTATGTGAAACCATCAACAAGCATTATACTCAATGGGGAGAGGCTAGAGGCATTCCCATAAGATCAGGGGTTAAACAAGGGTGCCCATTATCACCACTACTATTCAATATTGTATTAGAAATGTTAGCATCAGCAATTAGAGAAGAAAAAGAAATTAAAGGAATTAGAATTAGGAAGGAAGAGACAAAACTCTCATTATTCGTAGATGACATGATGGTCTACCTAGAGAATCCCAAGAAATCATCTAAAAAACTACTGGAAACAATTAGCAATTTTAGCAAAGTTGCAGTTTATAAAATAAACCCCCATAAATCCTCAACTTTCCTATATATATGACTAGCAAGAAACAGCAGGAAGAGCTAGAAAGAGAAATTCCGTTCAAAGTAACCTCAGACAGTGTAAAATACTTGGGAGTCTATTTGCCAAGACAGACTCAGAATCTTTTTGAAAACAATTATAAAACACTTCTCACACAAATTAAATCAGATTTAAATAACTGGACAAATATCAACTGCTCATGGATAGGGAGAGCTAATATAATAAAAATGACAATTCTACCAAAACTAAACTATCTGTTTAGTGCCTTACCAATAAAATTCCAAAAAAATTACTTTAATGAGCTAGAAAAAATTGTAAGTAAATTCATATGGAGAATTAAAAAGTCAAGAATTGCCAGGAGCTTAATGAAAAAAAATGCAAACGAAGGTGGCTTAGCACTACCAGATCTAAAATTATATTATAAAGCATCAGTTATCAAAACTGTTTGTTATTGGCTAAGAAATAGAATGGTGGACCAGTGGAATAGACTAGGTGTAAAAGCAGGAGAGGATTATAGTAATCTACTGTTTGATAAACCCAAAGAGTAAGGCCACCCGGATAAAAACTCCCTCTTCGATAAAAACTGCTGGTATAATTGGAAGTTAGTATGGAAGAAACTTAAATTAGTCCATCACCTCACACCCTTTACCAAGATAAGATCCAAATGGTTACAGGACATAGACATAAAAAGCAATACTATAAGCAAATTAGAAGATCAAGGACTAGTCTACCTGTCAGATCTATGGAAAGGGGAACAGTTTATGACTAAGGAAGAGTTGGAGAACATCACCAAAAATCAATTAGATGATTTTGATTACATTAAATTAAAAAGGTTTTGCACTGATAAAACCAATGTAATCAAAATCAAAAGAAAAGTAGTAAATTGGGAAACAATCTTTACAACTAATGATTCTGACAAAGGACTCATTTCTAAAATATACAGAGAACTGAGTCATATTTTTAAAACAAAGAGCCATTCCCCAATTGACAGATGGTCAAAGGATATGCAAAGGCAATTTACAGATGAGGAGATCAAAGCAATCCAAAGCCATATGAAAAAATGCTCTAAATCATTAATTATTAGACAAATGCAAATTAAAACTTATCTGAGGTACCACCTCACACTTCTCAGATTGGCCAGTATGACCAGGAAGGATAATGATCATTGTTGGAAGGGATGTGGGAAATCTGGGTCACTATTACACTGTTGGTGGAGCTGTGAACTCATCCAACCCTTCTGGAGAGCTATTTGGAACTATGCCCAAAGGACAACAAAAATGTGCATACCCTTTGACCCAGCAATACCACTACTGGGTCTATACCCTGAAGAGATGAGGAAAAAGGGTAAAAACATTACTTGTACAAAAATATTTATAGCAGCCCTTTTTTGTGGTGGCAAAGAATTGGAAATCCAGTAAATGTCCTTCAATTGGGGAATGGTTTAGCAAACTGTGGTCTATGTATGTCATGGAATACTATTGTTCTATTAGAAATCAGTATGGACAGGATTTCAGGGAAACCTGGAGGGATTTGCATGAACTGATGCTGAATGAGATGAGCAGAACCAGAAAAACACTGTACACCCTAACAGCAACATGGGAGTGATGTTCAACCTTGAAGGACTTGCTCATTCCATCAGCGCAACAATTGGGAACAATTTTTGGCTGTCTGCAAAGGAGAGTACCATCTGTATCCAGATAAGGAGCTGTGGAGTTTGAACAAAGTACAAGGACTATTCCCTTTAATTTGGAAAAAAAACCCAGATGTCTTATGGTTTGATCTGGTTACCTCTGAGAATTCTGTTCTCTTTAAGGATATGATTTCTCTCTCATCACACCCAATTTGGATTGAGGTACAACATGGAAACAAAGTAAAGACTGACAGAGTGCTATCTGTGGGGTGGGGGTAGGGGGAGGGAAGCAAGATTGGGGGAAAACTGTAAAACTCAAATTATATCTTTAATAAACATTCTATTGCTTAAAAAAAAAAGAAAATGATGTCAAGGCTCTTATCCTGATCATGACTTTCACGTATTCCAATAATTTTTAAATTATCTTTCCTAAATCTCTTTTCCACATCAGTTGTTTTTTCAATGAGATGTTTCACATTTTCTCCTAATTTTTCATTTTTTTTTGGTTTTGAAGTAATGAGTCCTTTTTTCTTGTAAATTCATCAATCTCCCTGAGTTCTATTCTTTCTCTGAAGGATTTGTTTTCCTCAAAGTTTTCTTATATCTTTTTCCATCTGGCCAATTTTGCTTTTTAAAGCATTCTTCTCCTCAATAACTTTTTGAACTGTTTTATCCATTTGACCTAATCTGGTTTTTAGCATGCTATTGCGTTTTTTTGGATTTCCTTGACTAGGCTGCTGACTTTCATTTTCATGTTTTTCCTGCAACTCTCTCATTTCAAAGTTGTTTTTTTTAGTTTTTGCAAGACAATGGTGTTAAGTGGCTTGCCCAAGGCCACAGTAGGTAATTATTAAGTGTCTGAGGTCTGATATAAACTCAGGTACTCCTGACTCCAGGGTCAATGCTCTATCCACTGTGCCACCTAGCTGCCCCCAATTTTCAAAGTCTATTTTGAGCTCTGTCATAGCTTAAGCCCAATTTCTGTTTTTCTTGGAGTCTTTAGATTCAGGAGCTTGTGTTTCCTCATCTTCAGACTGAGTATATATATGATCCTTCTTGGGAGCATAGATACCCTATTTCTCAATGGTGTTCCTCTTTTTTTTCCCTGCTTGCTCATTTTCCCAGCCTAAGCCTGTTTGGGGGATGCTTCTTGAGCTTTTGGAACACTCCCACAAGGGTCTCAGTGTGTGAGGCTCTGTCCTCCCTCCTGTTCTATGAATGACCATATGTGCCCCTCCTGCTACAGGGCTGAGGTGGATGGGGGACCCTGCTGTTCTGTGGGGGGGCCTAGATTGCGATCAGGATCTGAATGTGTTCAGAGCCCCAGAGTCCTGTTCCAGGGGCAGAGGACAGAACTCAGTAGTCTCTCTTCACTCCCCTCCCTCAGTTCAATAGGCTCATGCCCTGGGGGCTCCTGCTTACAGGCTCCCCTGCTTATGTTTCCTGGATCTGGAATGCAATGGCCACACTGCTTGCTGTGTGCCCTGAGGGCTGGGCTTCATGTGCTAGCTCTGGCAGAGGTCCCCCCACTGTTCCCCCAATTTGTGCCTGGCGGGGCATAGCTCAAAAAACTCCCCCGCTGCTGTGAACTGCACCTCCCAGCACCCAGGGGCTGCCTTCAGGAGGTTGAAGTTCCTTCTCACTGGCTGCCCGCCCCTACAACCCCGGGGAGCAGAGCCTTTCTGCTCTTTTCCAGGTTAGCTTGAGTAGGAGAACTACCTCACTGGGTCCCTCTGTGGATTCTGTCTGTTGATAATTTAGTTAAAGTCCTTAGTTTTGAAGATTTATGAGAGACCACCTAAGACATGATCCACTCTTGTCACCATCTTGGCTCCCACTTACAACTTTTTCTAACTCATTAAAGTAATTTTTTAGAATTTTGATTGGTAGGGCACTAAACAGGTAGCTTAGGTTTGGTAGAATTGTCATTTTTATCATATTAGCTCTACCTATCAATGAGCAGTTGATGTTTGACCAGTTATTTAAATGTGATTTAATTTGCATGAGAAGTGATTTATAATTGTTTTCAAAAAGTTTCTGAGTCTGCCTTGGCAAATAGACTCCAAGGTATTTGATATAGTCTGAGGTTACTTTGAAAGGGATTTCTCTTTCTAGCTCTTCCTGCTGTATCTTGCTAGTGATATATAGAAAAAGGTGAGGATGTATGAGGGTTTATTTTATATCCTGCAACTTTGCTAAAATTACTAATTGTTTCCATTACTCTTTTGGATGATTTCTTGGGATTCTCTAGGTATATCATCATGTCATCTGCAAAGAGTGAGAGTTTTGTTTCTTCCTTGCCAATTCTAATGCCTTCAATGTCTTTTTCTTCTCTAATTGTTGAAGCCAACATTTCTAATATAATATTTAACAGTAGTGGTGATAATGAGCTTCCTTGTTTCACCCCTGATCTTATTGCAAATGCCTCTAGCCTCTCCCTATTGAATATAATGCTTATTGATGGTTTCAGATAGATACTGCTAATTATTCTAAGGAACAGTCCATTTATTCCTACACTCTCTAGTGCTTTTAGCAGGAATGGGTGCTGTATTTTGTCAAAAACTTTTTCAGCATCTATTGATATGAACACATAATTTCTGATCGGTTTGTTGTTGATATAATTTATTATACTAACAGTTTTCCAAATATCGAACCAACCCTGCATTCCTGGGATAAATCCCACTTGATCATAATGTATTATCCCAGTGATAACTTGTTGTAATCATTTTGCTAAGATTTTATTAAAATTTTTGCATCTATATTCATCAGGGAGATAAGTCTGTAATTTTCTTTCTGTCTTTTAACTCTTCCTGGTTTAGATAATAGTACCACATTGGTTTCATAGAAAGTGTTAGGCAAAGTTCCATCTTCCCCTATTTTCCAAAGAGTTTATATAAAATTGGAACCACTTGTTCCTTAAATGTTTGGTAGAATTCACTTGTGAATCCATCAGGCCCTGGAGATTTTTTCTTGGGGAGTTTAATGATGGCTTGTTGAATTTGTTTTTTTGAGATAGGGTTGTTTAGGTATTTAATTTCCTCTTCATTTAACAACATCATAAGCAAACTAGAAGATCAATGATTAGTTTACCTGTAAGATCTATGGAAAGGGAAGCACTTTATGACTAAGGAAGAGATGGAGAACATCACTAAAAACAAACTAGATAATTTTGATTACATTAAATTAAAAAGCTTTTTCACAGATAAAACCCACTGCAGCCAACATCAAAAGAAATGCAGTAAACTGGGAAACAATCTTTACAACTAATGATTCTGACAAAGGACTCATTTCTAAAATATACAGAGAACTGAGTCATATTTAAAAAAACATTCCCTAGTTGTCAAATGGTCAAAGGATATGCAAAGGCAATTTACAGATGATATCAAAGCAATCCATAGTCATATGAAAAATTGCTCCAAATCATTACGCATTAGAGAAATACAAATTAAAGATTCTCTGAGGTACCACCTTACACCTCTCAGACTGGTCAATATAAACAGAAAGGATAATGATTATTGTTGGAAGGGTTGTGGGAAATCTGGGACACCATTGCATTGTTGGTGGAGCTGTGAACTCATCCAAACTTGCTGGAGAGAATTTTATTGAAACTACTAACCAAAGGGCAACAAAAATGAGCATACCCTTTGATCCAGCAATACCATTACTAAGTTTATACCCTGAACAGATGATGGAAAAGGGATAAAACCATCTCTTGTACAAAAATATTCATAGCAGCCCTGTTTGTGGTGGCAAAGAATTGCAAAACAAGTAAATATCCTTCAATTAGGGAATGGCTTAGCCAACTGTGGTATGTGTATGTCATGGAACACTATTGTTCTATTAGAAACTAGGAAGGATGGGAATTCAGGGAAGCCTGAAAGGATTTGCATGAACTGATGGCGAGTAAGTTGAGCAGAACCAGAAAAGCACTGTATACCCTAACAGCATCAAGGGGGCTATGATTAACTTTGCTGGATATGCTTATTTCATCAGTACAACAATCAGGGACAATTTGGGGCTGTCTGCAATGGAGAATGCCATCTGTATCCAGATAAAGAACCATGGAGTTTGAACAAAGTTCCAAGACTCTTCCCTTTAATTTAGAAAAAAAATATTGCTCTTATTTTCTGATCTTATTATCTCTTATACTTTATGTTTCCTCTTTAAAGATATGATTTCTCTCTCACACTCAATTTGGATCAATGTACAACATGAAAAAAATGTAAAGTCTGACAAATTGCTTTCTCGGGGTGGGGGGAGGGGGGAATTGGGGAAAAATTGCGGGAGAATTGTAAAACTCAAAATGAATAAAATCTTTAATTAAAAAAAGAACTAAAAATAGGAAACTACAAGGGCTACATAAAATTGGAATTTCTCAGAAAAAAAGAAAGTAGAAATGGAAGGAATGCATGAAATGATGTGGAGATGAAATCAATAGGAATTTGTTCATTAAAAATTCATATCACATGGCATGGCCTGTGTGTTCAAACTTAAAGAGAAAACTGTAATCTCAAGATTTTTAAAACATTATTTAAATGAGAATTAAAATTTTATAATGTTTTATATTTGGTGTTTTATTAGATTAAGAACTTTTATATTGCTATAGATTAGATGAATGACTATTACTGTGAATTTGCTGTTTAATGGGGGTGATGAGTTTCTATATTCGTCCATTGAACTCTGTAAAGATTTGCTCCTACTTAGGCCAATTTCTTTTTTAGTCCTTAAATAAAGTCACAGTCCATTAATAATAATGATATTGAAGTAATTTTCCAATATAAAAATGGTGGGGTTTTTTACTAAATTGTAATGCAAAATTACTGCTGTTCTTTCAAATCATGATAAACTAGGGACATATTCACTTATCAGTAAATTATCAGTATTCATGTGTGTGTGTGTGTGTGTGTGTGTGTGTGTGTGTGTGTGTGTGTTTGTCTTCGGTTGAAGACAGCTGAGATTGTCTCATATATGCTATATTTGTCCTTTGGATACTTTTTGACAAAACTATAAATTTACTTGTTACCTATATAGGTTGGCACTTTTCATTGATTTAAGTGATATGGAAAAGCAATAAAAAATACTGGTAATGGGATTAGAAACACTGGATTCCTAGCAAAAATCCTTTGAATATAATTTCTGTCACTATAATCTCTTAGTTTCTTTTCACTAAGTAATTTGAATTTCTCTTTTTTATCTATAAAATGAAGAGTTCCAAATAGCTTAATTCTATTTTTTTAGTTTCTTGTTTTTAATATTTATTTATTCTTTTTTGTACAAATAATTTTTTATACATTAATAAAATATTCTTGTTTAAGAGTAAACAGAATACCCCTGCCCCCACAAAATATAGACTCACTTGAGCAATAAAGTAAAGGGGAGAGAAAAAAATTAAAATTAAAAAAATAATAGTAATAATTGTAGGTATGGCCAGGTGGTGCAACAGACGGAGCCCCAGCCCTGGAGCCAGGAGCACCCAAGCCCATATCTCTGAATTTATAATGAATTATATGATTTTTATTAAGTTAACTCCCTTTATGAATGAATTGGTACAAAATTGTGATAATTCCCTTTGTTAGTTATATAGTTCTTTTTTCTGAGTTCTGAGTTGACTCAAGAGATTGTGTGATCTTGATTAAGAAATCTCTTAACTCTTATTTCCCCCCCGCCCTTATATTCCTTCCTAGAATAAGAAATCAATGCCACACAGCCTTTTTTATGTATATCATGTGGATGTTAGAAGATCAAAAAAGATTTTGCAGATTTTACTGCATTAAGTGGAATAAAGTATATTGATATTAGAATGTCAAATTCACTTTCTACTCCAGGTTTATTTTGCACAAGAGTAAGTTATTTTTTCAATAGGCAAATCAACCATATGAATATCAGCCCTGTTCACATTGCCTAGATCTAGAGAATTTTTGAGTTCTCTTTCTCAAGAAGAGATGTGTGCATGTGTAGCTGGTAAGCAGAAAGTAAGACTGAAGATGTTCCATTGTTCTAGGAAGTAGCAAAAATCACTAACTTCCTTTTCCTTTTCCTTTCTTCCTAACAATTCTGCTTCATTGTATTATGTTTCCTTCAATCTAACTTTTAGCAAAATAGGTAAAAGTCAATCAAGGAAGTCATATTAATGTGCCATGCATCTAGAAACTATAATAATAATATTAATAATAATAATAATTTACCTAATTTCCTAAGTACTTCCTTAAAAAGTACAAATGAAGTGGAAATGTTGTCTCTTTGCTTACGTATCCTTTGAGGACAATACAGCCTGTTTTTTGGTATTTCATATTACTTCCATTTTCTAAAAAGATTCAGATAACCAAAAATATGTTCCTTTCATATTTCTAGATTTTCTCTTAACCTTATTATTAACCATTTAACACCTACCACAATAGAAATTCATAATATAGGGGCAGCTAGATGGTGCAGTTGATAAAGTACCTGCCCTGGAGTCAGGAGGACCTGTATTCAAATCCAGACTCAGACACTAAATAACTACCTCTCTGTGTGATCTTGGGCAAATCCCTTTACCCATTGCCTTGCAAAAAAATAATAAGAAAAAAAATTCATAAGATAAAGAAAACTTGGATTTGAAAAGAAATTCAAAGGTCATCCACTTTTTGTCATCTTAGCCAATCTAATAGGTTTGAGTTGTTACTTCATAGTGGTTTTAATTTGCAATTTTCTAATCATTAATGATTTTTTATATTATTAAATATAATTTAATTTAACACTTTTTCATATTATTAAATGTAGTTTTAATTTTTACATTTAAAAACTGCCTGTTCACAACCTTTGATCAATTATCATTTGGGGAATGACTTGTAACCTTATATATTTGATTCAATGATACAGTTATCAGAACCAAGAGCTGTGAAAATTGTTCCCCAGGTTTCTTTTTTCCTTCTAATATTGGCATCATTGGTTTGATAGTGCAAAAGTCTGTTAATGCAAGGTAGTCAAAATCATCCATTATGCAATTTATAATGTTCTCTATGTTTTGGTTGGGAATAAATTTCTCCCCTTTCATTAATTCAATCAGATAGAGTATTTCATGATCTGTTAATTGATCTAGGGTATCACCATTTATGTCTAAATTCTGTACTCATTTTATTTATTTGTTTGTTTATTTATTTACTTTTCATCCATATGCACATGTATATTTTTAAGTTACAAAATTTCTTTCCACCCTCCTTTCCCACTCCCCTCCCCTCAGCAGCTAACAGTCAGGTTAGCATCGTGCATACATATTTTTGAAACCATGTTTACAGGTTAGAAATTTGGGGTATGAGGAATAAGAGTTAAAGGAAAGCGATATATAAGAGATCATTTTTATGAAGTGTTCAGATTCTGAAGGGTTATTTTTCTTGGTTTTTTTTTTTTTGCTTTGATTTGTTTTGTTTTTCTTCCTTTGGATGAGGATAACATTGTCCATAACTTGTCTAATATGGTTGCACTAGATTTCTGAACTGCTGAGAGGAGTTGCTTCCATCAAGTTTGGTCATCTCACAATGTTGTTTTTAAAGTGAATATTGTTCTCTTGGTTCTGCTCCCTTTGCTAATTATCAGATCCTGTCATTTCATGCTTTTCTAGAGTCTGATCATTTATGACTTCTTATAGAATAATAACCATTACTGGTTTAGCAATTCCCCAATTGATGGGCATCCCCTCAATTTCCAATTCTATATCACCACTAAAAGAGCTGCTAGGAATATTTTGGAACATGTGTCATTTTTTTACAATTTCTTCTGGATATTGTCCTAAAATTGGAACTGCTGGGCCAAAGGAAATGAACATTTTAAATTGGTCTTTGGTAATATTTCCATATTGCTCTTCAGAATGAATGGATGGTTCATAACTCCACCAGCAATACATCAATATCAAAATCCTCCCACAATCTCTCCAACATTGATCATTTTCCCTTTTTTCCTCATCTTACAAATCTGGTAGGTGTGAGGTGATTCCTCATTGTTATTTTAATTTGTATTTCTCTACTCAATAATTACTTGATCATATGATTATATTTAGCTTTAATTTCTTCATTTGAAAACTGTCCATTCATATCATTTGACCATTTATCAATTGAGGAATGACTTGGACCATTAAAAATTTGATGCAATTCTCTATATGTTTTAGAAGTGAGACCTTTATAAAAACTCCTGGTTGTAAAGGTTATTTTTCTAGCTCTCTCTCTTTTCCATGTAATTTTGGCAGTCTTGATTTTATTAGTGGAAAAACTTTTTAATATAGTCAAGATCATTTATTTTGCAGTTTATAATGTACTCTACTTCTTGTTTGGTCATAAATTTATCACCTTTCCATCGACCTGATAGATAGAGTATTTCTTGCTCTTTTAATTTTATCTATGATGCTGCCCTTTATGTCTAAACCAGGAACCCAGTTTGATCCTATTTTGGTATAGGTTGTGAAATGTGGGTCTATACCTAACTTTTGACATGCTATTTTCCAATTCTCTCAATAATTTTTGCCAAAAAGTGAACTCTTATCCCAGAAACTGATTTCATTGTGTTTATCAAAAAATATATTGCTATAGTCACTACTGTTTCCTTTGAACCTATCCTAATTTTAAACTTATCCATTACTCTATTTTGTAACCAGTGCCAGGCAGTTTTGATGACTGCTGCTCAACAGTATAGTTTTAAATCTAATATAGCTAGGCCACCTTCCTTTACATTTTTTTTATCAGTTCCCTTGCTATTTTGTCCTTTTGCTGCTCCAGATGAATTTCATTACTATTTTTTCCTAGCCCAGTAATGTAGTTATTTGATAATGTGATTGGCATGACACTGTATAAGTAATTTAATTTGGGTAGAATGGTCATTTTGATTTTATTAGTTTGATCCAACCATGAGCATTTGACACTTTTCATTTATTTAGATCTGACTTTATTTGGGTGAGAAGTGCTTCATAATTGTGTTTGTACAGTTTCTGGGTTTGTCTAGGGAAGTAGATTTCCTACAGTTAGTTTAAATGGAGTTTCTCCTTCTATCTGTAGCTCATGGACTTTGTTGTTCATATCTAGAAATGATGATGATTTATGTAGGTTTATTTTATATCCTGCTGTTTTACTGAATTTGTTAATTGTTTTAAGGAGTTTTTTAGATGCTTTTCTCAGGTTCTCAAAGTATACTATCATATCATTGGCAATGAGTGAAAGATTTGTTTCTTCATTGCCAATTCTGATTCCTTCAATTTCTTTTTCTTTTCTTATTGCTACAATTAACATTTCTAAAACTATATTGAATAGTAATGGTGATAATGGGCATCCTTGTTTAACCCCTGAATTTATTCAAAATGCTCTGTGCTTATTCCCATTACTTACAAAATTGTTAATACTTTTAGATAGATGCTATTTATTATATTAAGGAAAACTCCATTTATTCATAACCATTTTAGTATTTTTCATAGGATTGGATATTGTATTTTATCAAAAGCTTTTTCAGAATCTATTGTGATAATCATTGATTTTTATTTGTTTTGCTATTGATATAGCCAATTATGTTGAGTGTTCCCTTAAAATTGAACCATTCCTGCTTACCTGGCATAAATCCTATCTGATCATGATGTATAATCCTCATAAAAACATGATTTAGTCTCATTGCTAAAATTTTGTTTAAGGTTTTTGCATCAATATTCACTAGAAAGACTGATCTAAAATTTTCTTTGTCTGTTTTTGTTCTTCCTGCTTTAGGTATCAGCACCATGCTGGTGTCATAAAAGGTTCTGACAGAATTCCATCTTTTCCCATTTTTAAATACTTTATGTAGAATAGAAATTAATTATTCCTTATTTGTTTGGTATAATTTTCTTGTAAATCCATCTGGATGTGGAGACTTTTGCTTAGAGAATTTATTGTTGTTTTTCAAAAATTTTTTCCTGAAATAGTGGTATTTAAGTAATTTATTTCCTCTTCAGTTAATCTAGGAAGTTTGCATTTTCATAAATATTCATCCAGTTCACTCAAGCTATCCAATTTATTGGAATACAGTTTGCTAAAGTAACCTCCAAATTATCTCTTTAATTTCATCCTCATTGATGAGTATTTCACTTCTTTCATTTTTGATATTGTAATTTGGTCATCTTCTTAATTTTTTAATCATATTATCCAAAGTTTTGTCCATTTTATTAGCTTTTTCATAAAAATAATAGTTTTATTTATAAAATAAATGGTTTTCTTGCTTTTAATTTTATTTATCTCTCCCATGATTTTAAGAGTTTCTAATATGGTATTTAATTAGGGAAATTTAATTTGAACTTTTCCTAGACATTTTAATTGCATTCCCAATTCGTTGAACTCCCCTATCTCTATATTATTCATTTAGGCATTTAGAGATATAAAATTTCCCCTCAAAATTGCCTTGACTATATCCTATAAATTTTGGTATGATGTCCCATTAGTATCATTTTCATGAATATAATTATTGATTATTTCTATTATTTGCACTTTGATTCACTCATTATTTAAGGTAAGTTATTTAATTTACAATTGGATGTTGGTTTATCTTCCTATGACCCTTTATTACATGTAATTTTTATTGCATCATGGTCTGAGAAATGTGTATTTATTCCATCTGCCTTTTGGCATTTTATTAAGATGTTTTTGTACCCTAGTACAGGGTCAATTTTGGTAAAGGTGAAAATATTAATAAACTCTCTAGGAAAAAGTCTCCAGGTCCTACTGGATTTATAAGTGAATTCTACCAAACATGTAATGACTTCCTATTCTACATAAACCATTTAAAGACTAGGAAAGGAAGAAGTTCTGCCAAATTCCTTTTATAATTTCAGTATAGTGTTTATACCTAAACCAGGAAGAACGAAAAAAAAGACAATTATAGACCTATCTCCCTAATGAATATTGATGCAAAAATCTTAAATAAAACTGTAGCAATAACACTACAGAAAGTTACTATCAGGATAATACACCATGATCAGATTGGATTTAGACCAGGTAGGTAGGGATGGTTCAACATTAGGAAAACACTCAACATAATTAAACATATTAATAGTAAAACCAACAGAAATCATACGATTATCTCAATACATGCTGAAAAAGCCTTTGACAAAAATGCAATATTCATTACTATTTAAAAACCCTTGAAAGTTTAGGAATAAATGGAGTTTTCCTTAAAATAATAAATAGCATCAATATAAAACCATTAACAAATATTATATGTAATAAGAATAAACTCAGAGCATTTCCATTAAAATCACAGGTTATCCTTGAATAGTTTAATAACACAGGTGAATCAATGATAACAATTAACACCATTACTATTAAATATAGTATTAGAAATGCTAGCACTAACAATAAGAGAAGAAAAAGTAATTTAAGGAATCAGAATTGGCAACAAGGAAGCAAAACTTTCATTCTTTGCAGATGATATGATGGTATACCTAGAGAATTCGAGAAAATCATCTAAAAAACTCATTAAAACAATTAACAAATTTGGCAAAGTAGCAAGATAAAAATTAAACTCAAATAAATCATCAGCATTTCTATATATGAACATTCAAACCCAAGGACAAGAGATAGAAAGAGAAATTCCATTTAAAATAACTGTCAACAACATTAAATATTTTGGAATCTACCACCCAAGACAAACCAAGAAACTGTATGAACTAATATAATAAAAGTGACAATTCTATCCTTATTAAATTACTTACAGAGCTATAACAATCAAACTACCATATAACTACTTTACTGAGCTAGAAAAATAGTAACAAAAGGGCAAGAATATTAAGAATAGTAAGTGACCTGTTAAAAAAATGTAATGTAATGTAATGTGGCCTAGCTTTACTAGATCTAAAACTACACTAAAAAATGGCAGTCATCAAAACTGCTTGGTACTGGTTGAGAAGTAGAGTAATAGATCAGTGGATTAAGATAGGTTCAAAAGAAACTGCAGGAAATGAGCACAGAATTCTACTATTTGACAAACCCAAAGACAACAGCCTCTGGGACAAGAACTCAGCTTTTGATAAAAATTGTTGGGAAAACTGGAAATTAGTCTTGCAAAAACTAGACTTAGATCCACATCTCACACCCTATATCAAAATAATATCAAAATGGGTCCAGGATTTAGACATAAAGAATGATACCATAGATAAATTATTAGACCAAAAAAACCCTCTATCTGATCTATGCAAAAGGTATAGATTTATGACCAAACAAGAATTAGATCAGATTATAAACTGAAAAATGAATGATTTTGACTATATTAAATTAAAAAGATTTTTCACTATATAAAATCAATACTACCAAAATTAGAAGAAAAGCAGAAACAATCTTTACAACCAGGAGTTCTGATAAAGGTATCATTTCTAAAATATATAGAGAATTGCATCTGATTTATAAGGTCAGAAGTCATTCCTCAATTGATAAATGGTCAAAGAATATGAACAGACCATTTTCAAATGAAGAAATAAAAGCTATATATAATCATATGCAAAAAATGCTCCAAATCACTATGGATTAGTGTAATGCAAATTAAAACAACATTGAGGTACCATCTAACACCTATCAGATTAGACCAGAGGAGAAAAAAGGAAGATGATCAATATAAGAAAGATTGTGGGAGGATTGGGACATTGTTAATTTCTGGTGGAGTTATGAAAAGATCCAAACTTTCTGGAGAATAAAATGGAACTATCCATAAAGAGCCATAAAATTATTCATACCCTTTGACCTAGCAATTCCATTTCTAGGACTATATCCAGAAGAAATTGTAAAAACAAATGGGAAAAGTCATACATGTTCCAAAATAGGCATAGCAGCTCTTTTAAGTAGTGGGAAAGAATTGGAAATTGAGAGGATGCTCATCAATTGTGGAATGGCTAAACAACTTATGGTACATGAATATTATGGCATATTATTGTTCTATAGGAACAATAAGTAGTTGGACTCTAGAGAAGCATGGAATGACTTATGGGATCTGATGCTGAGGGAAAGCAGTAGAGCTAAGAGAACAAGGTACAAATCAAAAGCAGATGAGAATAACACCCTTGATGGAAGCAGTTCCACTCAACAGTGCAGAAAGTTAGGACAACTGTATAAGACTGGAAATGTATTATATTATCCCCAGCCAGAAGAAGAAAAACAAAACAAAACAAAACAAATAAGACACAGAAAATAAACCACCTCTACCAAATTTCTTATGTATCTCTTTCATTTAATCCTAATTTTGCATGCCAAAAATTACTAATTTTTAAATATGTTTAACAAAATATGAATGTAAAATGCTAACCTGACTGTTCCCTCCTGAATTGAGGGGAGTAGGAAGAGAAGGTGGAGGGAAATTTTGTAACTTAGAGATATACATGTACAAATGAATGAAAATAAGTAAATATATTTTTGGCATGTCAATGGGGTTAAGTGGCTTGCCCAAGATCACACAGCTAGGTAATTATTAAGTGTCTGAGTCTGGATTTGAACTCAGGTACTCCTGACTCCAGGACCAGTGCTCTACCCATTGCACCACCTAGTTTCCCCACTAAGTAAATATTATTTAATAAAAAATGTTCTCTAGGTGCCATGAACTGTCAAGAAAAAGGTCTATTCTTTACTATCTCCATTAAGTTTTCTCCAGAGGTCTATCATATCTAAATTTTCTAATACTTGATTCACCTTCTTAACCACCCCCTTCTTTATCAATTATTGAGAGTGGGAGATTAAGGTATCTATTAATAGAATTTTTCTTTCTTTGACTGCTATATTTCACTCAGATTTTCCTCTACAAATTTGGATGCAATCCAAGTAAGTGCAAACATGTTTAGTAATGTTATAGCTTCATTACCAATGAGGCCTTTTAAGATGATGTAGTTTCCTTTCTTATCCCTTTTAATGAGATTGATTTTTACTTTTAATTTAACTGAGATCAGGTTTGGTATGCTTGATTTTTTTTTACTTGAGATGAGGCACAATATATGTTACTCTAACTTTTACTTTTTTCCTGTGTGTATCTCTTTGCTTCAAATTTATTTCCTGTAAACAACATATTGTAGAATTCTGGTTTTTAATCCATAATGCTATTTGTTTCCTATTAAATGGACAATTCATTCTATTCACTTTTGCATTTAAGATTACTAATTCTGTATTTTCCTCCATACTACCTTTCTCCATTTATATTTTCCTCTTTCCTTTGCTCTTATTCCTCTTCACCATAATTTTGCTCCCTTTCCCCTTTGACTTTTCTTTAAAAATTTAACATTAAGTTTATTTTCACTTATACCTTCACCTTCCCTTTTATCAGTCCCTTCTTCCCTTATCTTTCCTGTTCACCTGCCCCCCTTTCTCTGTATATTGGGATAGATTTTTAAACCCAAGTGGTAATGTTTATTATTCCCTCTCTGGGCCAAAGCTTTTGAATAGAATTTGCTCAGAGTTCACATTCTCCCTTCTTTCCCTCAAATTATAAATCTTTGTGCCTTTTCCCCTGATATCATATATCTCTTTAGTACTATTAATCAGGTATCATCAATCACAGTTTGATTATTTGATTTTTGATAAGCTCATATTGTTATCAAAGTTTCATCACAGACTGTTTGCTTGATAAACAGCCTTGTTGCAAATTACCTCAAATTATAGTCATAAACATTTTTTATCTTACCCCCTTTTCAAGTACCCTGAAGTACAAACAATCCTCCTCATGAGACATAGTATCATCCATATCCAAATCATTTCTTGAACTACTTTTGCCTGTCCCTACCAGAATTATTTTCTCTCACCCACCCACCCCCTTTCTGCCCGGGGTACATAACCTGTGTTAAGTGAAACAGCGATTAAGTCAAATCCTGATCCAATTAATTATAAAATCTTAAAGATCTTTAAGTACTGGAAGGCTAGGGAAGTCTCACCTGAGAACTTTAAAAATAGTTGTAAATCACAGAGGCACTGACTGAGGACCTCAAAGTTTCTGATGTCCTCATTAGACAAGGGGCTAAGCACAGTGGAACGAACTAAAGTGTGTCAAAGGATAATGACACTTAAGTTTAAAGTTAACACCCCTGCTTTTCATCAGGGCTTTTCATCTTAAACTTGGTGATATCATCTTGAACCTGTTCAGTTGAGAGATAAGATCCAACTATATTCATATCTTTTAAGTTCAATCTTCTCAATTATATTCAACCCTTTAATTGTCTTGAGAGAAATTAAGTTCTAAAGAATTAAAAGTGTTATATCTTCCATTTTAGGGTTGTATACAATTTGATGTCTAGACCAACATTTGTTTTGTTTTGTGTTGTTTTTTTTTTCCTTCCCCTCTTCATTTACCTTTTTATGCAACTCTTGCATCATATATTTGGTGATTGAATTCTTTCTTCAGCTCTACTCTTTGTATCAAGGAAATTCTGGAATTCATATATTTCATTGAATAGTCATCTTTCTACCTGACAGTATATGCTGAATTTTGCAGGGTAGTGTATTCTGGGTTGTAATCCTAGGTCCTTTGCTCTCTGATATATGCAATTCCAGTCTTCTCATCCTTCAATGTTGAGGTTGAAAGGTCCTGTGTGACTCTGATTCTCTTTCCTTTGTATTTGAATTATTTTGGTGCTTACAATATTCTCTCCTTTATCTGAATATCTGAATTGAATTGTCTATAACAGCCCTAGGAGATTTTAAGTTTCTATCTCTTTCTGGAGGTATTCTATGTATTTATTTTTCTAATGTTATATTGTTTTCTTCTTCTACCCAATTTGAACAGTTTTCCCTTATACTTTTCTTCATAATGCTTTCCAGGGTTTCTTTGGGGGGATATAGGTTTTCTGGGACTCTGATGATTTGTAGATTGTCTCTCCTGGATATATTTTCCTGGTCATTTGTTTTCCTAAAAGGTACTTTATATCTTCTTCAATTTTCAATCATATGGTTTTATTTGATGGAATCTTGTAGATTCATTGGTTTCTAGTTGTTCAATTCTAATTTTTAGGCTTTCATTTTCTTCAATTATCTTTTGTGTTAACTTTTTGAGATTTTGTTTTATTTTGTTTTATAATTTCCCCCCAATCTTCCTTCCCTCCCCCACTCCCAGAACTCAGTCTGTTAGTCTTTACAATGATTCTATGGTATACATTGATCTAAGTTGAATGTGATGAAAGAGAAATCATATCCTTAAGCAAGAAAAATATAGTATAAGAGAAAGCAGAATTACATGTGTTACCTTTATAAAGGTGTTGAATTCTCTGATTAATTTTTCATAATTTTCCTACATGACTCTCATTTCTTTTTTTATTTTTTCTTCTTTGGTTTTTAAATTCTTTGATAGGCTTTTCAATGACCTTTTGTATTTAAATCTATTTTATAGACTGGTTTGATACTTCCTCAGTGAGTGATTTTTCACTAGTTTTTTTTTTTCAGATACATCATTGTTATCCTCTTTGTAAGTAGTTTTCCATAGTGAGCAGTCTTTTGGCTTTTTTGCTCATCTTTGTTGTTTTACCTCTGCTCCTGGGGTATAGGGAGTATAGATCCAAGCTTTTTTTTTCCCTGAGGCTGGGGTCTGAGCCCTGGCTTGTCATGGATCAAGATGTTGGCTATACAGTCCAGGTCTTTCCTATTTTTTTAAAAAAATATTTTATTTATTTTCATCCATATGAACATGCATATTTCTAAGGTACAAAATTTCCCTCATAATGTTGTTGTTGATGTGTATAATGTTCTCTTTCCTCTACTTCCTTCACTCAACATCAGATCCCATGCATCACTAGAGTCCAACTCTTTATGGTTTCTTATAGAATAATAGTATTCCATATTATTCATGTACCATAACCTGTTTAGCCATTTTCCAACAGTTCTTTCCTTTGAAAAAGTTTATTTCTTCCTTTATGTCCAGGTTCTGACTTAGCAGTGGTTTAGTCCCAACCCAGTTCTGTCTTTTGTCCCAGTGTTCCCAAGGTTTATACCTTGTTTGGGATTGTGATCCGCCCTGTTGGCTTGCCATCTAGATGCTGGGACCTCTGTTGTTTTCAAGCTGATGGGACCTGGATTGTACTGTGACTAAGAACCTCCTACTGGCTTTCCCACTCTCCTGACTCCTGGACTTTACTTCCTCCCTGCCAAGAAACAAACCTTCCCTGAAGAGCCTCCAGGATGTCTACCATGTAAAACTTCTTTGAATCTTCATTTTTTTCTTTGTGGGATCTGTAGCTTAAACTTTAGAATAGAAGTTTCATTTATCTTTGAAAGGGAAAAGCTCCAGGAGTATGTTAGTGTCACTCCACAATCTGGCTCTGTCTCGAAAATCTCCTGTACCTATTTTGACCTTATTTTGGTATAAGGTGTGAGGTATGGATCTCTGTCTAACTTTTTTCTATAGTACTTTTCAGTTTTCCCAGTAGTTTTTGTCTAAGAGTGAATTCTTATTCCCAGAATCCAATGACTATAAGTTATTCAAGTTAGATTTCTATAGTCATGGATACTGGTGTCTTTTGTACATATTCTAATCCACTAGTCCATTATTCTATTTCTTAACTGGTACCAGACAATTTTGACGACCACTGTTATGTGGTATAGTTTTAAAGCTGGTAAAATTGGGCCTCCTTCCTTTGCAGTTTTTTCCAGCAATTCCCCTTGGAGTTCTTAACCCTTTTTTGCTACAGATGAATTTTACTACTATTTATTCAAACTCTGAAAAATAGTTTTTGGTAGGTTGATTTGGCACTTAATAAATATTTTAATTTGGATAGAATTACCATTTTTATTAACTCAGTCTAACCAGAAGCCATGGTGCTTTTCAAAGTGTGTAGATCTGACCTTATGTATGTGAAAGTATTTTTTAATTGTGTTCATGCAGTTTCTGGTTTTGTCTTGGGAGGTAGATTCTAGATATTTTATGGTGCCTACAGTTAATTTAAGTAGGATTTCTCTTTTTAACTCTTGTACTTGGACTTTGTTGCTTATACATAGAAATGTTGATGATTTGTTTGGGTCTTTTATATTCTGCTACTTTGCTGAAGTTGTTAATTGTTTCAAGTAGCTTTATAATTCATTTTCTGGGGTTCTCTAAGTATATCATAATATCATCTGCAAAAGTAGAAATTTAATATGCATAGTTTATATTTTTGTGAATATTCATCCATTTCACTCAGATTATCAAAGTAATAGTCAAAATAGTTCTAAATTATCTCATTAATTTCCTCCTCATTGGGAGTGAATTTATCCTTTTCATTTTTGATACTGGAAATTTGACATTCTTCTTTCTTTTTTTAATCATAAGGGCCAAAGTTTTATCATTTTTATTATTTTTAATAAAACTAAGACTTAGTTTTGTTAGATAATTGTTTTCTTGTTTACACTTTTACTAATCTCTTCTTTGGTTTTTAGAATTTCTAATTTGATATTTAATTGGGACTCTTTAATTTATTCTTTTGGAGGATTTCTTTACCTGTGTTCCTAATTCATTGATCTTATCTTTCTCCATTTAATTTGTATATGCATTTAGAGACATAAAATGACTCCTAAAAATTGCTTTGGCTACATCCCATGAATTTTGGCATGATGTCTCATTGTTATCATTTTTTGGATGAAATGACTGATTATTTCTATGATTTATTGTTTGATTCACACATTCTTTAAAATCTGGCTATTTAGTATCAATTAATTTTATTTATTTTTCCATTATCCTTAATTACATGTAATTTTTATTGTATCATGACCAAAAAGTATGCATTTGATATTTCTGCCTTTATGCATTTGACTGTAAGGTTTTTTTAAATACCCTAGTACATGGTCAATTTATGTATGTGTAGAGAATTCCAGGATGAAGCCAAGGTGGCAGCATGAAATATACTCCCAAAGCTTTACCCTATCAGGTAAATGTATCCTCAGTTCTGATATTCACACTATAGATCCCACCAAGAAAAAGAGAAGATTCAAAGAAGTTTTCAACTGTAGACATCATGGAGGATCTTCAGTGAAGTCTGTCTCTTGGGGGAAAAAAATGGAAATAAAGTTCAGGAGGTGGGAAAGCAGGAAAATCAGAAGAGGGCTTTTAGCCTCAGTGCAATCCAGTTCCTGACAGCTTAATAACGGCAAAGTTCCCAGTAGTTAGATAGGAAGCCAGCAAGGAAGAGTCCAGCCCCAAATAAAATCTGAACCCTGAGTACACCAGGGTAAAAGACAGGACTGGGTTGGGAACAAACCACTGTTAAACCACAACCTGTAAAAAAACTGGGTGGGGGGGGAGGGTTATGCCTGCAAAGGTAAGGCCTGGACTGCACAGGAAAAATCTCGGAAAAGAAGAAAAATGGGAAACAGAAATGAAAATAATGCAGGAAATTTATGAAAAATTTCCCAAAGAAATCAATACCATTACAAGTAAAAATAACAACTGGAAAAGGAAAATACAGTAGTAAATTGAATAAAATAAAACCTTAAAAATTAGAATTGAACAAATAGAAACCAATGAATCTACAAGACTATGAGATTCTATCAAACAAAATAAAAAGGTTGAAAAAAATTGAAAAAATATAAAATACCTTTTAGGGAAAACAAATGACCTGGAAAATAGATCCAGAATAGATAATCTACAAATCATCAGACTACCAGAAAGCCTGGATCAAAAAAGAACCTAGAAAACATCATGCAGGAAATTATAAAGAAAACCATCCAAATAACTAGAACAAAATAACAGTATATCCTTTGAAAGAATCCATAGAACCCCTCCAGAAAGAGACCTCAGGACAAAAGCTCCAAGGGCTGTTATAGCCAAATTCAAGAACTCTCAAAGAATGGAGACAATATTGCAAGCACCAAAAAGAAAATAATTCCAATACAACAGAAAGAGAAGCAGACTTATAAAGGACCTATCAACCTCAACATTGAAGGGTCAGAAGACCTAGAATAGCATATTTCAGAGAGCAAAAAATCTGGGATTACAACTCAAAATGTACTACCCTGCAAAATTCAGCATATGCAGTCAGGGAAAAAGTTGGATGTTCAACTAAATAGAGAACTTCCAGAATTTCCTGACACGAAGACCAGAACTGAAGAGAGAATTTAATTGTCAAATTTATAACTGAAGCTATTCATTAAAAAAAAGAAACCATAAAGGGTTGACTAGAGAAACATGGAATGACTTATAGCATCTCATGATGAGCAAAGGGAGTAGAACCAAAAGAACAATGTACACATCAACAGCAACATTATTAGATGAACAGCCTTGATGGAAACAGCTCCTCTCAGCAGTCTTGAGAGATAGAACAACTATATTTGACTGGTTAAGGACTTATTACTCCAGAACAGGGGAAGAAAAAATACAAAACACAGAGGAAAAAAGAAAAACAACCCTTCTAAATCTGACAAACACTTTATAAAAATTATCTTATGTATCTCTTACCCTTAATCTCAATTACTCATGCCAAAAATGACTAATTTGTAGAAATGTTTAACAAAGCATTTATGTAAAATACTAATCTGATTGTTCTCTTCTGAGGGGAGGGGATGGAAATGGAAGGTGGAGGAAAATTTTGTAACTGGGAAATTGCATGGACATATGGATGAAAATAAATAATAAAAAAAATTTGGTATGGTTAAAAACTTCTGGGGTGAAGTCATTTCTGGTGTTTTTCCCTAAATAAGCATTACATGAAACCTCTACACAGATATTAAAGTTACAAAATTGTCCAAAAACTGTCAGGGACCCAGCTCTGGACCTTGGCCACCTATGGGCTAGGAGATGCCTGGGGTTGTGAACCTGCCCACATAGGTGCTGGGAATGCCCCAGTAACAGGAGTGGCTCTGCCCATGAGGGAGGAACAGGGGAGGAGCTCGGGGGAGGAGATCAGGGCTATATAAGGGATGGGGCAGGGGAAGACTAGAGCCATTTTTCCATTCTATGTAAGCAATAAAGACCTGCTTGTTAGATTGCTACAGGGTGCTCTGTCCAGTTATCCCCAAGGAGGGTTCGTGTGTCTGAAGACCTGGAAAAGGTATGTATCCAGGCGAAGGCTTGGGATACCTATCCCTGGGCAGTTGGCACCCAAACAGGGACAAAGGGAATTTCCGCCTGGCCTCCCTTAATAAAGGGGAAGAGCTGGACAGCCTCAGATTAATTTGAGGTTAATCTGGGCCGAAGTTATGGGGCAGGGGCTGGGTTTTCCCCTGATTAGACCCTAAGAAAAGGCAGTTCTAGATTGTCAGTTATATAAATTAGGCAAGCAGCATCAATTTAAGCCACATATTAAGCAGTGCCATGAATAAGGTGTGGGAGGTCTCCCCATGGTTAGAACATTCAAGGATTACACAGGAGAATTGGGAGACAGTTGGGCCACAGTTGGCTTCTTTTGATGAGTCATGTCCTGGAATCTTAACTGACCAGGATTTCTCCTTTGATTCTCTCATAAAAACAAGGCTACAGGGGGCTTCGCATCCCTGTGCAAGAGAAACAATTGGCACACAAGTGGGAGAATCATTAGGAGAATCTTCTGAGGACGAGAATTGTAATTCCCCTCCTCCTCCTCCTCTGATTTATCCTTGGGCAGAATTTAGAGAAACTTATGAGAAACATAATAAATATGGAGTTGGGGAAGAAGAAGAAGGAGGAAGTAGACATTCGGAGGGTGGAGCAAGAGCAGGGAAGGGTAGGGAGGAAATCAGAATCAGGGTTGTGGCGCAGCAGAAATTAAGACCCAGGGCTGTGGCGCAGCAGACATTGAGAAAGGAGGAAGTGCTTATGTCATGCCCACAGGCAGAGAGCAATGAGGAAGAGGTCTCCACCTCTCTGTCTACCAGGACTCTGAAACACCGAGCCAGTTTCACTTTTGGCTCTTCCAGGGGCCCTGCTCCAGAAAGCCTTATAGCATGCAGCCTTAAAGTGGCTGCTGAAGGAGTGGAGATTGTGGATTGGGAAGATTGGTTTTTGATGATGGCCAGGGTGACAATCACCATCATGAGCCAGTTCCTTTTAAAGTATTGAAAGAGCTCAAGGAAGCTGTTGCCAAGTACAGCCCCTCTTCGCCATATGTGAAACATTTATTAACTAACGCCACTGCTGCAGGGCCTTGGATCCCTTATGATTGGCAAGAGGTTGCGGGTGCAGTGCTCACCCCAGGACAAGCAGTCACTTTCACTGCCCTTGTAAAGAGAGAGGCAGAACAGTACATAGAGGAGAGGGGTATCACCAACCCCGATGAGGCTTTTGAGATGATTACAGGGACAGGAAGATGGAAAAGACCTAGAGACCAAATACATTTACAACCTATGGTATTTGCAGCTATTCAACTTTGCCATGTCAGAGCCTTTGGGAAGTTAGACACCCAAGGGGCAGAAAGGGAGAAACTTATTGGTCTTAAACAATGAGCCAATAAAACCCCTACAGATTTTATCCCCAGGGTACAAGAGATAGTCATACCTATTTTAGGATACGCAACTGGTGCCAAACTGCTTATTCCACATTTGGTGAAAGAGGGTCTTCGCCCTGAGTACCAACAGCTCTTGGCTGGTTTGAGAGCCTCCTAGAGGCCCCCCTAAAAGTAGAGAACATCAAGCCATGTCAATGGCGATAGCTCAGGGGATTAGTGAAGGCCTTAAACAAGAAAGGGCACTTGTTTTTTTAGGGGGTTTTTTTGCAAGGCAAATGGGATTAAGTGGCTTGCCTAAGGCTGCACAGCTAGGTAATTATTAAGTGTATGAGACCGGATTTGAACCCAGGTACTCCTGACTCCAGGGCCAGTGCTTTATCCACTGCCCACCTGGCCGCCCCAGGCCACTTGTTTTAATTGTGGAAAAGAAGCGCATTTTGAGGCACAGTGATGCGCAGGTCAAAAGAAGGGCAATAAAACAGCCCACCTGCTATTCCTGTGGAAAAGTTGGACATATGGCAAGGTTCTGTAGATCTAAGAAAATATGGGTTCCAGGAAATGGGAAGGGGGACCCACCAGAGCCTACCCAATCACAGTAGCTTCAGAGATGCCCATGGGCCAGACCTGGAACTGAAAGGGATGCAGGAGCGCTATCAGAGGGAACTATAAAATGAAAGGATTTAGGTGAAACTATTCTAACAGTTGCCAAGGAGAGAAAGGAAGAGGATTCATTGACAGTCACCCCCTGGAATACTGCCTCTATAGAGGTGGTTCCGGCCACATTTCCCCAATTAGTATTGGGTGCTACAGGATACTCCCCTGTAATTGTCCACACCCAACTAATGCCACCTGGTGACACTACTGTGTATCTTACCAACCCACACTGCTACCCAGTAACCCTTCCCCCTGGCACGGCTATTGGCTGAGGGATATCTCTGCCATGGATTGAGAGTGACAGCGTCCCACAAGTAAATTGGTGCACTGAAGTCAGGTTACAATGGCCGGTTATACAAATAGATATAGAAGGTAAATTAGTGTCAGGAATGATTGACACAGGAGCTGATGGGCCCATTATTGACTCAGTACAGTGGGATCCCTCCTGGCCACTTATGTCATCTACCACCCCTATTGTAGGAGTGGAAGGCCATCAAGTAGCTAGAAAGGCAGAGCACCACTTGAGATGGAGCTATGAAGGACAAAGTGGCTTTTATTCATCCCTTAAAGATTACAGGACTAGGCTCTGCCCTTTGAGGTAGAGATTTGTTACATCAGTTACAATTGTACCTTACCACCTCTGAACATCTGATAACAAACTCCTAGGGGCTACTGCTATGGTGAGCTGCCCAAAGATTACTTGGAGGAGTGACAACCCTGTGTGGGTGGAACAGTGGCCCATTTCTATGGAGAAGCTCACCGCATTAAAAGATATCGTTAAGGAATTATCATTACAACACAGAATTGAGCCTACCACTAGCACTTATAACTCTCCAGTATTTGTAATAAAGAAAGCTAACACTTGGAGAATGCTTATTGACTTATGCGCAGTGAATAAAAGAATGGTCCCTATGGGCCCGCTACAGATGCATCTTCCTTCTCCTGCCTTTATACCTAGGGAATTTGTCATAAAGATAGTAGATATCAAAGACTTTTTATAGCATTCCCCTTCACCCTGAGGATAGGGATAAATTTGCATTTATGGTACTATTGAAAAATTTTCAAAGTCCTTCAACCAGGTATCAATTTACTGTATTACCTCAGAGAATGGCCAATAGTCCAACAACGTGCCAAGCGCATGTTGCAGCTATTGTTCACCCGCTGTGCAGTAAATATCCCAAGGCTATCATAATCCATTATATGGATGATATTCTCATGGCTACTAAGCAATCCTCAGAGCTTGAAGAGTTAACAAAAGAAATGCTCCTTTCTTTGAGTAAATATGGGCTTCAATTAGCTCTTCATAAGATACAAGAAACTAGCCCTTATCAATACCTTGGTCACACTCTTAGTCAAGGACGGGCATCTAGAATACCCCCAAAGGTGAATTTAGAGAAGTGTAGGACCCTTAATGATTTTCAGAAACTGATTATCTCCATACAATGGATACATTCTACAGTTCCTATTCCTGATGATTTGATGTATGCTCTTTATGATATCCTGAAAGGAGATTCCACATTGAGCTCCCCCCAATATTGGACCTCATAAGCAAAGGAGGCAATGGCACAAATCCTTTCCAGGTGTCATGAGTCCATGGTTCAATTTGATCCTGAGCAACCTATATTCGCCACCATTTTAAATCAAAGGTCACATATTGGTTGTGTCTATCAAAAGCAAGGTGTCATAGAATGGCAATATTTCCAGAAAAATAAAAGCATCCCTTGTAAATTCATGAGGCTTGCAAAATTATTCCTAGCTATGTGTGATCATTGTCTTTGTATGTTTGGAAGATATCCTGTCTTAAATATTTGTGCTTCTGAAGGTGTTCTTCACTACTTTATTGACTCTATACCCGAGTGGGCTGCCCTACTCACTTCATGTGCTATCATTAATCTTCCATTACCCCTGATGCTACTTGGATGGGACAGCCTTCCATTGCATCTCCCTACCATGAATTATTTCCTCTACCCCGTTGATGGACCAAATGTGTTCACAGACGCCACCAAAAATAAATGAGCAGCCTTTTACATCCCACAAAAGCAAGTATTGTGAGTTTTTATCACTGAGTATACCTCAGCCCAGAAAAATGAACTCCTTGCTGTTACACGTGCTCTTCCTTATCTTTCCAATGTGCCTGTAAATCTTTTCACCAATAGTTTCTATTGTGCTCTGGTGCTTTGGGAACTCCCTACTGCTTATATCAATCCTCCTGTTAGTACTATTGCTTCTTTGTTGGCAGACCTTCAAAATCTTCTCCTCTCTCCTCACTGTCCTGTGTTTGTGTTGTATGTCCATTCCCATGTCTCCACTGTTGGGCCTATCTACAGTGGCAATGATACGGCAGATCGAGCATTGCTATGCCCTTTACTCTCAGAAGCCCATCATGCACATGATAAGTAGCATCTCTCAGCTTGTTCTCTTCATCATCTGCATGGCATCACTAAAAATCAAGCCAGGGACATAGTGAAACGATGCCTTGGCTATGCTCCATTTTGTCCCCCCACCTATTGATTGTGCAATTAATCCCTACAGAGACTGTCCTAACACTTTATGGCAGATGGATGTTACCCACTATGGGAAAACCGTTATTCATGTCTCCATAGACACTTTTTCCAATTTTGTCATGGCGTCAATTCAACCTGGTGAGGCAGCCCACCATATTATAGCACATCATTTGTCCTGTTTTTTTCCACTTATGGAGTTCCTGCAGCTATAAAACCGGATAATGGCCCTGCATATTCTTCCAAGGCGTTTGCAGTTTTTTGTCAAGAATTTTCTATTTTACATAGTACTGGCATTCCTTACAATCTCGCTGGCCAGGCCATCATTGAACGTGCCAACCATACCCTTAAGACTCTCCTCATTGAACAAGAAGGGGGACTCAGCAGTCATGGCCGCCTTATAGATACACAATTAACACAGGCTGTATACACCATGAATTTTCTTCAATTGAGAGATGATGGTACCTCCCCAGCTTTGCGCTTTTTCGCAGGAACTTCACGCACACTCCACACACATGCAACTAACCATCCCGCTCCCTGCCCAATAGGCAACTGAGTACTTTGGAAAAGCCCAGTTGGCCAATGGCATGGCCCAGGCTCTGTAATTATAAGTGGACAAGGGTATCTTTGTATTCAACTAGATCCGAGTCTGGATGGTGAGAAGGAGGAACCAGTCTGGACACCAACCAAATGGGTCAGAGACCTCCGAGAAGAAGAAAATAAGGAAAAGAAGACAAGGAAGGAGAGGACAGCAACACCCAAGGAAAGAAAAGAGAATGAAGACCTTAACTCTTGCCCTTCTTGCCCTGAGTCTGCTACTTGGGGCACAAGCTCTCAACAGTAGATGGTACAAGCTTACTGAGTCACACAGAGTGCAGGAAGATCAACAAGGTGCATGGTTCTGGGGGCTGGTGGTGGACCCGCCAGCTCTTAAAGCTTTAGGATGGCATAGCATGACATCTCCATTTAAGATAAAAGGGAATGCCACCAAGTTAGTAGGGGAGACTGAACACCGAGACACACAGAATGTACAGGAAACTGACATAAATAAGTACAACTTTATACTATATGCTTCCAATCCACTGATATGTCTTTATACAGATATCACATTCCTGGATGATACAAACTTGGATAAGACATGTATCAAATTAGAAAGCAAACTTTTTTCATCCTTTTTTTATCATACACAAGAACTAAAGAATCATACCACCTGCGTAAACATAACTATGTTATCCATCCCACATTCCTTGAATTGCACCCAAGATACATTATAGACATACATGCAACTTGCCTCTTATCATAATGGTACAGAGTCTTTCTCTGCCTGCCCTGAAGGAGATGGAGATACCTGGGATCTGGTACATGCTTGCTCTACCGGGGTTCAGCATGTGGCCCTACAATATACAATTGCTCTGTGCACCTGTGATTTGGGGATTATATCTCCTCTAAGGAGAAATACAGACAAATAGCAGCTCCTGCACCAGTTGCCTTTCCCCTGGGAACAGCTTATCCACATTTGTGGCGATTGGGTCTACCATTTGCACCAATAAATGCTTTCATCTGTATATTCCCCTGTAATCAAGGTACATGCTGCTCAGACTTTGCATTTGCGACATGGCATGCTATTTTTGGCAATGTGAATTCGACCTGCCATGACATTCAAGGACATACTGATAAGTTGTGTTATCCATTTGCAGCTGAGACTCATGTACCTCCCAACTATGCTTTCCTCCTTTGTCATCCCCAAAACGCATCTATTGAAAAACATGATCAACAACATGCGGGCCTTCAACCTTACCACATTTCTTGTCCTAATGCTACACTCAATGACGCTTTGACTTCTCAGCATCATGGTCACACAATATTAATCCTGAAACTCCAAAAATATCAACTTGTACCGGTGAAAGTTAAACAACCATGGGCACAACATCCTATAGACGAGTTGTAGAATGAACTTCATGGGAATCTCCCTCCACTACCATTGCAAAAGCATGAGGTGGCTGATCTTGCTTTCAATTTCATAAACTTTGCTTTTTCAATTTACGAAGAATTCCAAATTCAGGACCTTTATCAATGACAAGGATATCTGGCATCTGTATTGCAAAACTTTTTGGCCCAGCAGTCATCCATGTGGACCACCCAAAATCATATAAACTAGACACTTCAGAAAGAAATAGATGCTTTGGCCCCTATAGTAGTTTACATTGGGGATGAGCTTGCTATCCATGAGTTAATAACCCAAATTCCTTGTCATTACAGATATAAACCATTATGTGTCACTCTATTACAGGTAAATCTTATCTATTCCTCCTTTGTTGGCTTTAGATGGCTACATGGCTTTAGATACAGGCTACATTACAAGGTGCACTATTATCTCATAATGCTTCATCAGACATTCAACAGTTAGCTTTACTGCTTCAAGAACTGAGAAATATTTCGACTGATTTTTTGAATCATCAGACTGCTGCCTTTATCAATGCTAATTATCTCAAGCATTTAGAATTCTTACAATGGTTATTCAGCTGGCTAGGTCATATTGCCATATTATTTCTTCTTCGTATTTTTGGCCCCTGCTTGCTAAGGCTTTTGATATCCCTAATGAAGGCTGCCTTGATCAACATCAAGGCGGATACCGTGTCTCTTGTGCATCACACCCCTCATTCAATGCCAATATAAATATATACCGCTCTGCTTTACACCACTGCTGGTGAATGTGACTGCAGGCAGTGCTTTCTCTGGGGATTGAGGCCCTTCTCCTGCAAGAACTGTCCAACATCACTGTGAAATATGAATAAGAATGCGCCTCACCAGTGCTTGTGCTTATAACTACATCTTTGTACTAGAATAGTTAAAATTGTATTTTATACAGTTACTGAAGAATACATTCAATTTTTGATATTAATTGGCTATTTCAAAATCTTAATGAATTTATACAAGAGGTCCCTCAAGACATTCTGATTGATTCTAAAAGTTATTGTCTCTTGACCATTCTTAATTGGTTCATTCAAAAATATAAGAAATATGTGTAATTAAACTTCTAAGTAATTAAACTTCAATGGGACATTTTCACATCTCTCTACTGGCCTGGAGTGATAGAAAAATGTTCCTATATTCAGGGATTTGATGCTGGCCAGGGCATCAACCTCAGCTTGATAAATTTTACACGAAAAGTTGTTTCTGTGTGTTTGTACCTGTGTCTGTGTGTGTCTAATTGGGATCTGAAATAACTTCATTACTGTAGGTTATTAAGCAAACAAGATCCCCTTCCTGAACATGTTGAACAAGATATTACTATGACTATTTCTTCATCGCCTCCTTTGCTACATCTGTTTGTTCCTAAGTGTGCTATTGGAGGCAAAGTCTGACCTTCGTGCTCTTCTCCAGAACTCCAATGAACGACCAAAGATGGACAATACCCCTGTCTAAACGGAAAGGGGGAATTGTCAGGGACCCAGCTCTGGACCTTGGCCACCTATAGGCTAGGAGATGCCTGGAGGTGTGAACCCGCCCACATGGGTGCTGCGAACACCCCAGTAACAGGGGTGGCTCTGCCCATGAGGGAGGAACAAGGGAGGAGCTTGGGGGAGGAACTTGGGACTATTATAAGGGATGGGGCTGGGAAAGACCAGACACATTTTTTGCTGCTATGTAAGCAATAAAGACATGCTCATTAGATTGCTACCGGGTGCTCTTTCCAGGTATTGCCCTCTGTCCCCAAGGAGTGTCTGTGCATCTGAAGACTGATGGGTCTGTGATGTCCAAAGACCTGGGAAAGGTATGTATCCAGGTGAAGGCTTGGCATAGGACCCCGAGCAAAAAGCCAACAAAACAAAAAAGATCTAAACAAGTTTTACAATCTAGATGTTATTAAAAGCCTTCAGTGATACTTTTTTTAAATTTTATTTTTATTAAAGATATTATTTGATTTTACAATTTTCCCCCAATCTTGCTTCCCTCCCCCCACCACAGAAAGCAATCTGTCAGTCTTTACTTTATTTCCATGTTGTACCTTGATCCAAATTGGGTGTGATGAGAGAAATCACATCCTTAAAGAGAAGAGAAGTGTAAGAGGTAACAAGATCAGACAATAAGATATCTGTTTTTTTTTCCTAAATTAAAGGGAATAGTCCTTGCATTTTGTTCAAACTCCACAGCTACTAATCTGGATACAGATGGCACTGTCCTTTGCAGACAGCCCAAAATTGTTCCCGATTGTTGCACTGATGGAATGAGCAAGCCCTTCAAGGTTGAACATCACTCCCATGTTGCTGTTAGGGTGTACAGTGTTTTTCTGTTTCTGCTCATCTCACTCAGCATCAGTTCATGCAAATCCCCCCAGGTTTCCCTGAAATGACATCCCTCCTGGTTTCTAATACAACAATAGTGTTCCATGACATACATATACCACAGTTTGCTAAGCCATTCCCCAATTGAAGGACATTTACTGGATTTCCAATTCTTTGCCACCACAAAAAGGGCTGCTATAAATATTTTTGTACAAGTAATGTTTTTACGCTTTTTCCTCATCTCTTCAGTGTATAGATCCAGTAGTGGTATTGCTGGGTCAAAGGGTATGTACATTTTTGTTGCCCTTTGGGTATAGTTCCAAATAGCTCTCCAGAAGGGTTGGATGAGTTCACAGCTGCACCAACAGTGTAATAGCGTCCCAGATTTCCCACATCCCTTCCAACAATCATCATTGTCCTTCCTGGTCATACTGGCCAATCTGAGAGGTGTGAGGTGGTACCTCAGAGAAGCTTTAATTTGCATTTCTCTAATAATTAATGATTTAGAGCATTTTTTCATATGGCTATGGATTAATTTGATCTCCTCATCTGTAAATTGCCTTTGCATATCCTTTGACCATTTGTCAATTGGGGAATGGCTTTTTGTTTTAAAAATATGACTCAGTCCTCTGTATATTTTAGAAATGAGTCCTTTGTCAGATTCATTAGTTGTAAAGATTGTTTCCCATGGGTACATTGGTTTTATCTGTGCAAATGCTTTTTAATTTAATATAATGAAACTGATCTTATTGGTATTTGGTGATGTTCTCCAACTCTTTCTTAGTCATATTCTGTTCCCCTTTCCATACATCTGACAAGTAGACTAGTCTTTGACCTTCTAATTTGCATAAAGTATTGTTTTTTATGTCTATGCCCTGTTACCATTTGGATCTTATCTTGGTAAAGGGTGTGAGGTGTTGGTCTAATCTAAGTTTCTTCCATACTAACTTCCACTTATCCCAGCAATTTTTATCAAAGAGGGAGTTTTTATGCCAATGGCCATACTCTTTGGGTTTATCAAACAGCAGATTACTATAATCACCTCCTGCTTTTATGCCTAGTCTATTCCACTGGTCCACCACTCTATTTCTTAGCCAATACCAAATGGTTTTGATGACTGATGCTTTATAATATTATTTTTAGATTGGGTAGGGCTAAGCTACCTTCTTTTGCACTTTTTTTCATTAAGCTCCTGGCAATTCTTGACTTTTTATTTCTCCATATGAATTTACTTACAATTTTTTCTAACTCGTTAAAGTAATTTTTTGGAATGTTGATTGGTAGGGCACTAAACAGATAGTTTAGTTTTGGTAGAATTGTCATTTTTATTATATTAGCTCTACCTATCCATGAGCAGTTGATATTTCCCCAGTTATTTGAATCTGATTTAATTTGTGTGAGAAGTGTTTTATAATTGTTTTCAAAAAGATTCTGAGTCTGTCTTGGCAAATAGACTCCCAAGTATTTTACACTGTCTGAGGTTACTTTGAACGGAATTTCTCTTTCTAGCTCTTCCTGCTGTTTCTTGCTAGTCATATACAGGAAAGTTGGGGATTTATGGGGGTTTATTTTATAACCTGCAACTTTGCTAAAATTGCTAATTGTTTCCAGTAGTTTTTTAGATGATTTCTTGGGATTCTCTAGGTAGACCATCATGTCATCTGCGAATAGTGAGAGTTTTGTCTCTTCCTTCCCAATTCTAATTCCTTTAATTTCTTTTTCTTCTCTAATTGCTGATGCTAACATTTCTAATACAATATTGAATAGTAGTGGTGATAATAGGCACCCTTGTTTCACCCCGGATCTTATTGGGAATGCCTCTAGCCTCTCCCCATTGAGTATAATGCTTGTTGATGGTTTCAGATAGATACTGCTCATTATTTTAAGGAACAGTCCATTTATTCCTACACTCTCTAGTGTTTTTAATATGAATGGATGCTGTATTTTGTCAAAAGCTTTTTCAGCATCTATTGATATGATCATATGGTTTCTGATAGGTTTGTTATTGATATAATTGAATATACTAACAGTTTTCCTAATATTGAACCAACCCTGCATTCCTGGACTAAATCCTACTTGACCATAATGTATTATCCTAGTGATGACTTGTTGTAGTCGTTTTGCTAAGATTTTATTTAGCATTTTTGCATCTATATTCTTGAGGGAAATAGGTCTATAATTTTCTTTCTCTGTTTTAACTCTTCCTGGTTTAGGTAACAGTACCATATTGGTTTCATAGAAAGAGTTAGGCAGAGTTCCATCTTTCCCTAGTTTTCCAAGGAGTTTATAGAATATTGGAACCAATTGTTCCTTAAATATTTGGTAGAATTCACTTGTGAATCTATCAGGCCCTGGAGATTTTTTTGGGAGGTCAATAATGGCTTGTTGAATTTCTTTTTCTGAGATAGGGTTTTTTAGGTATTTAATCTCTTCTTCATTTATGCTGGGCAATTTATATTTTTGTAAATATTCATCCATTTCACTTAGATTATCAAGTTTATTGGTATAAGGTTGGGCAAAATAATTTTGAATTATTACTTTAATTTCCTCCTCATTGGTGGTGAGTTCACCTTTTTCATTTATGATACTAGCAATTTGGTTTTCTTCTATCTTTTTTTTAAATCAAATTGAAAAGAGGTTTATCTATTTTATTGTTTTTTTCATAGCACCAACTTTTGGTTTTATTTATTAATTCAATAGATTTTTTGCTTTCAATTTTATTTGATTTCTCCTTTATGTATTTATTTATTATTATTAATTTCTCCTTTAATTGTCAGAATTTCTAATTTGGTATTTAATTGGGGATTTTTGATTTGTTCTTTCTCTAAATTTTTTAGTTGCATGTTTAATTCATTGATTTCCACTTTCTCCAATTTATTCATATAAGCATTTAGAGCTATAATATAACCCCTGAGAGTCATTTTGAATGAATCCCATAAGTTTTGGTATGTTGTTTCATTATTATCATTATCTAGGATAAAATGGTTAATTCTTTCTGTATTTTGGTCCACTCATTTTTTAAAATGAGGTTATTCAGTTTCAAATTTTTCTGGGTCTATATCTCCTTGGCCCAGTATTTCACATGACTTTTATTGCATTGTGATCTGAGAAAGATGTATTCATTATTTCTGCCCTGCTGCAGTTGATCATTCAGTTTTTATGTCCTAGTACATGGTCAATTTTTGTATAAGTTCCATGTACTGCAGAGAAAATGGTATATTCCTTTCTATCCACATTCAGTTTCCTCCATAAATCTACCACATCTAATTTTTCTAACAATCTATTTACCTCACTAATTTCTTTCTTCTTTGTTTTATGATTGGAATTATCTAGATCTGATAGTGGGAGGTTGAGGTCTCCCACTAGTAGAGGTTTGCTTTCTATGTCTTCCTGTAGTTCTTTCATCTTCACCTCTAAGAATTTGGGTGCTGTCCCACTGGGTGCATATATATTCAATATTGAAATGACTTTATTGTCTATGGTACCTTTTAGGAGGATAAAGTTTCCTTTCTTATCTCTTTTAATGCTATCTATTTTTGCTGCTTCTTTGACTGAGATATGGATTGCTACCCCAGCTTTTTTTACTTCTTTACTTCTTTACTTTACTTCTTTACTTTTTTACTTCTTTACTTTTTTACTTATTTTGCTCCAACCTTTTCCCTTTACTCTATATGTATCTCTCTGCTTCAAATGAGTTTCTTGTAAGCAGCATATTGTAGGATTCTGGTTTTTAATCCACTCTGCTATTTGCTTACTTTTTAAGGGAGAGTTCATCCCATTCACATTCAAGGTTATGATTACTAATTCTTTATTGCCCTCCATGCTATCTTCCCTCTGTTTGTATTTTCTCCCTTTCCCCCCTTTTATCCATGTTCCCCAGTATTTTGTTTCTGAACATCACCCCCTTCAGTGTGTTTTCCCTCCTATATCATACACTCCCCTTTCTTTCCCCTTTCCCTTTTTCCCTTTTCCCTTCTCTTCCTTTTGTTATTTCCCCTTATTTTCCCCACTCCCCTTCCCTTTCTCCACCCCCCCTCCCCTTTCCCCCTTTTAATATTTGAAAGGTTATATGTTTTATAAGTTAACTGAGTATGTGTAGTTTGACTTTAAGCCAAGTCTGATGAGAAGAAGATTCACGTGTTTCTCCTCTTCTCCCTTCGTCCCCTCTATTACCATAGGTTTTTTGTACCTCTTAGTGTAATGAGATTTACCTGATTCAAACCCCTCCCTCCTCCCATCTCTTTCCTTTCCCCCATTTTAGGGAGATAGTGTTTTTTTTACATCATTCTATCTAAATCATCAAAAATTCTGAGTGTCTGTCACTACAAGTTCAGTATATTCTATCTAATAGAGTCAAAATTCCTGAGAGTTATTAGAGTCTTTCTCCCATGTGGGGTTATCCCATTAGATAGTAGTCTCATGGATAGGTCATGAATTTCCATCATTTCTTGCCAGGTGTATTCTCTCTGTTAGAGTTACAGTTCTCAAGGGTTATGAAAATCTTTTTTTCCCCCATGATGGTATATAGCCAGTTTCAACTTACTGGATTGCATTTTTTTTTTCATTTTACCCACTCCCCCCATTTTTTTTACCTCTTCATGTGTCTCTTGAACCTCCTGTTTGATGTCCAAATTTTCTGATTAGCTCTGGTCTTTTCATCAGAAAGTTTTGGAATTCTTCCATTTCGTTAAATGTCCATCTTTTTCCCTGGAAGAGAAAGCTCAGCTTTGCAGAAAAGTAGATTCTTGGCTGCATTGCAAGCTCCTGTGTTCTTCAAAATATCTCGTTCCAAGCCCTTCGATCCCTTAAAGTTGATGCAGCAAGGTCCTGCATGATCCTTACTGTGGCTCCTTAATATTTAAATTGTTTCTTTCTGGCTGCTTGCAGGATTTTCTCTTTTATCTGATAGTTCTGGAGTTTGGCCACAACATTCTTTAGTGTTTTCATTTTAGGATCTTTTTTCTGGTGGGGATCTATGTGCACTTTCAATAACTACTTTGCCCTCAGATTCCATGATATCAGAGCAGTTTTCCATCACTAGATCCTGTAATATTCAGTCCAGGCTTTTTTTCTCTTCAATGTTTTCAGGAAGTCCTATAATTTTCAGGTTGCCCCTCCTCGATCTATTCTGGAGGTCAGTGGTTTTGTTGATGAGGTATTTTGCATTTGCTTCTATTTTTCTATTTTTTGATTTTGTTTAACTGACTCTTGCTGTCTCATAGAGTCATTAGTTTCTGTAGACTCCATTCTTTTGTGGGGGAGTTTTCTTCATTAACCTTTTGCAAATCCTTTTCCAATTGGTCTATTCTACTTTTGAAAGAGCTTTCCATTTGACCAATTGAGGTTTTGAGAGAATTAATTTCTTTTTGCATTTGCTCATTTGAGGATCTGAGAAAATTATTCTAATTTTCTATTGGTCCAATTGATGATCTGAGTGATTTGTTCTTATTTTGTAATTGTCCAGTTGATGATCTGAGAGATTTATTCTCCTTTTGTGTTTGTCCAATTGTACTTTCTAAGGTTTTGTTTTCTTGTTGCAAGGTATTAATTGTCTCTCCACATTTTTTAAGCTCCTTATTTCTTCAAGGAAGTCTTTCTGTGATGGAGACCAGATTGTATTCACCTCAGAGGTTTAGGTCTCTCTGAGTTGGGGTCTTTCCCTTCCAGGAATTTTTCTATGGATCCACCTTTCCTCTGACCCTTCTTCATTATGCTAAGACCTTGAGTTGGGGGGGCTGGTTCACCTGGGTTTGGGATAGCTAAAGGCTTTACTCACAGAGTGTAGTTTCTCTGGCTGGCCAGTAGGAGGTGCTGGTTGATTTCTCTGAAGTGTCTGTGACCTTGGTTGAGAGGCCTCTCTTTCCTTGAAGGGAGTAGTTGGAGCTATTGAATTCTTTTGCCTTCAATCAATGGTCGATTTTACCTTGGCTTGGGGACCATTCTTCAGCTGGGCTGGTTCTTCTGCTGACACACCTGGGCCTGAGGCAGAAGTAGTTTGCATTTGTTTGTTTGGTAAGAGGCCTCAGTGCAATGGAGGCATGGACTCAGAGTTTCTCAGACCCGAGGAGCCCAGGGATGGTGCCCGCAGCTCTCCTGCACCAGAACTCTCTCCCCAACCTGGTCCCCAAGCTCCAGGTGGACAGCACCAACACCAGCGCCTTTGCTTCCCCACAGACCCAAGCCCCTTTCATCCAGCCCCACCGCTGATCCAGCAGGTCTGGCTCTTGGGCCTCAGACTCCCAGTTCCAACTCAGCTGTTAATCTGGCTGTTCCGGGGCTGATCCTCCCTCTGAGCCCAAACTCACCCACCTGAATTTGGCCAAAGCTGCTGCGGGAGAAAAATCCTGAGGTTTTGTGGGTCAGATTTCTTTTAAGAGGTTTATTTCATGTGATAGATGGGGAAGAGATCAGAAGACTTTAGAACTGTTCCTGTCTTCTCTCTGCCATCTTGGCCGGAAGTCCTTTCAGTGATACCTTTTTATTCAGGGGTGTAGGGGAAGTAAATCCTAGCTAGCCAGAAGACCAGGAAAGCCTGTAGGCCAATTAGGTGTTTCCCAACCATAGAGAAAGTTTAAACCTTGGGAACATGAAGCAAAAACCAGGACTGGATTGAGAACAAACATAAGCAGAGTCTCAACTTAAAGGAGGACACAAACCTCTGCACTGGCTTTGCCTGGGCTCCACAGGCAACATATTGAACAGTGATCAGACTCCAGTTTCAACTCAGAAAGTTAGAATTATTCTCAATATCAGGAGCTGAGCTCAAATATCAAAATGACCAAAAGACCAAAAAGACCAAAAGACAGAAATATTATCTTCAGATGATGACACAAATGCCATCTCAGAAGATGATAGCATGGCAGATTACATATATGGGAAATCTCAAAGTAATTCATGAATTTGACTCAAATTCAAAACTATTTAGAAGAGCTTTAACAAGATTTTAAAAGTCAAATAAGGGAGAAAGAAGAAAAATGGAAAAAAGAAATGAGAGCCATTTTTTAACATTATAAAAAATATCTGAAAAAATCAATTTTTAAAAGAAAAAATAACCAAGTGCAATAAGATTGCAACTCACAGAAAAGAGAAATTGATCAACTGCAAAGGGAATGTAACTCTGCAAAAAGCAAAATTCACCAACTGACAAAATAAAACAAAAGCTAACTGAAGAAAATAATTCCCTAAAAATTAGAATTGAACAAATAGAAACTCAATGAATCTGTGAGACAAGATTCTGTCATACAAATTTAAAAGCTTAAATAATTGAAGAAAATGCAAAGTAGCATTTAGGTAAAATAAGCGACCTGAAAAGAGTTCCATAAGAGATAATTTATGAATCACTGGTCTACTAGAAAGCCTAGATCAACAAAAGACCCTGGAAAATATCTTTCAGGAATGGAAAACATTCCCAATATTGTACATCAAGAAGATAAAAGAGTCCTTGAAAGAACAAACATCACCTCCAGAAAGAGATCCCAGGTTAAAATCTTCAAGTACTTCTCAATAAGGAGAAAATACTACAAGCAACCCAAAAGAAGTAATTTAAATACAAAAGAAGCATAATCAGAATCACATAGGATTTTTCAGCTTGAACATTAAAGGACTAGAGGGTCTGGAATATTATATTTTAAGGGGCAAAGGACTTTGGATTACAATCAATAATTTACTGCCTTGCAAAATTCAGCATATTCTGACAGGAAAAGATGGATTTTCAATGAAATAGAAAACTTCCAAATTCTCTGCTAAAAAGACCACAACTGAACAGAAAATTCCATCTTTAACTATAAGAATCATGAAATACTTAGAAAGGTAAATTGAAAGAAAAACCTTTGGAACATTACATTGTACACATTCCTACAAGTGAAAATAATACTTCTGTTTCTTGAGAATTGTATTTCTCTTAGGATACTTAAAGGGTTGAATATAGTTGAAGAAATTGTACCTAGAGGATATGGGTATGGTTGGTTCTTTTCCTTCATTATTGAAGAAGAAAAAATTACATTAAATTTGAGAAAAATTGATATGATATTTTCCCCTTCATTTTGAAGAAGACCTTGATATCAGGGAAGTGATGTCATGACAAGCATATAAAGTGAATTTGAGTGATAAGTCTAAATGCTAAGTCACTAGAATCATTTTTCTCCTCCAGAGTCATCTGGGTCCAGTTGCCAGATATGAATCAGAATGACTAGAGATGACCCTGGATGCAAATCAACCAGGGTCAAGTGACTTACTTAAGATCACACAGCTAGCACGTGGCATGGGTGTGATATGAACTGACTCTAAGGCCAGTGCTCTAATCAGTATAGCACTTGATTGGCTCTGTTATGGTTGAGACAAATTGCAATTTTCACAACTGTGCTAATCAGACGAAAATAATCTCAGATTGCTTTACCATACCTAGGGTGTTTAATTTAAATTTATGTATCTCACAGTTCCTGTGTGCTACTTTAATTCTGCCCTTATTCATAGAGTTCAACACAAAAATCCTATGCTGGGTGAAACTGTTCCAGTGTCTCCAATTACTTACACTCAACTCGAAATTACTTAAGAATGACCTTCTGGCTGCCCCAGTACTTAGAGTACTTAGAGACTCTATAAATAATTCAAACAGAAGGGACCTTACTTTACTAGATGTCAATTTTAGTGGGTTGAAGTATCATAGAATTTGAGGGATTATAATTAGAAAGATTTGGAGGTAAAGAGAATAGGAAGTGATAATCCATGGCTTGCTTGGGGAGAGTTTTAGTATCCTGGTTGGAGTTCTAAAGGGAGAGAGGAAGAGAATGCACTTGATACTTTGGTTGTGGAGGGTTGAACTACTATAGTTGGAGTACTATACAGAAGGAGGGAGAAAGTGAACTTAGAGGGACTGAATATGATAGCATCATGAAGTGATTTAGCTTTGATCTAGCAATACCAATACTAGACCTATATCCTGAAGAAATCATAAAAATGGGAAACATCCCACATATTCCAAAATATTTGGCTCAGCTGTTTTTGCCATGGCAAAGAATAGGAAATTGAGGGGATGCCAATCAATTGAGGAATGGCTGAACAAGTTATGGTATATGAGTTTTATGGAGAACTACTGTTCTTTAAGAAACTATGATTAGTCAAGTTCTACAGAAACATTTTACACTTTAACAAAAGCATTATGAGTTGATGAACTTTGATGAATACAACTCCTTTCTTCAGTTCAGAAAGCTGGGATAACCCTGGGAGATCTATCCAGATGCTGTCCATATCCAGATGAAGAAAAAACAAAACAAAACAAAAACCCTACAGAATCTGAATGAACACTATTCTTTTTTTTAAATGTCTCTTATATCCCATGTTTTTTTCCCTTTCTCTTTAAGTAATAATTCCTCATACAGAAAATGACTAATATATAAATGTTTATATATTATATGTACATATATGTACATCTACAATATTCATTAGACTTTGTTACTGATGGGAGGGGGCTGGGAAGTTATTTTACAAGGAAATTTTATAACATAAATATACATGTGGATGAATGTTGAAAATCTTTTCTAATATGTAATGATTAAAAAAATAAAGCAAAATATCAATTAGAAAGCAAAACAAACTAAAATATCTAAAAAAGTAAGGTCACTTGATGATTTATTTATTTATTTAAAGAGCCCTTAAGGATACTCCCTCCCTCTGTCTCTATAGGAAATACTACCCTCTTAATAATATTCCTTCATATCTCATATATACCCATATCTTCAAAATACAATCCTTTGTTATTTTTTTTGAGTCTTGTATTTGAAAATCAAATTTTTTGTGCACTTCTGGTCTTTTTCTTTCTTCTTTTTTTTTTAGGTTTTTTCAAGGTAATGTGATTAAGTGACTTTCCCAAGGTCAAATAGGTAATTATTAAGTGTCTGAGACCAGATTTGAACTCAGTTCCTCCTGATTTGAGGATTGGTGCTCTTTCACTGTGCCACCTAGCTGCCCCAAATTCGGGTCTTTTTATCAGAAAATTTTGGAAGTATTCTATTTCATTGAAAGACAATCAATTTTCTTCATCAAATATTCTGATTTTTGCAGGACAGATAATTCTTGGTAGTAATCCAAGATACTTCGCTCTCTGAAGTATGATTCTATCCCCTCTGATCCTTTAATATTGAAGCTTGTAAGTCATGTGAAATTCTGATTGGGTTTTCTTTGTATTTAAATTGCTTCTTTTTGGCTGCTTGAAGTATTTTCTCCTTTAGTAGAGACATCTAGAATTTGATTCTGATACTCATTGAAATTTTTATTCTTGAGTTTCTTCCCAGAGGTATTTTTATTTCCTTTCAAGGATTATTTTGTCTTCTTTTTTATTTCTTTTTTAATTAATTAATTGTCATCTATATGCACAAGTACATTTTTAAGTTACAAAATTTTCTTCCACCCTCCCTTCCCACTAAATTTCCTTTAGAGGCAAACAGTCAGGTTAGCAATATACAACCATATTTTGATAAACATGTTTACAAATTAGTAACTTTCAGTTTGAAGAATTAGGTTTAAAGAAAAGAGATACATAAGAGATAATTTTTATAAAGTCTTAATCAGATTTGGAAGAGTTGTTTTGTTGTGCGTTCATGTTTCATTTCATTTTGGTTTTCTTCCTCTGGATAGGGATAATACACAGTCAAATACAGTTATCGTAGTTGTCTGGACTGTCAAGAGGAGCTGCTTCCTTCAAAGTTATTTATTTTATAATCTTATTGTTGATGTGCACAGTGTTCTCTTGGTTCTAGTCCTTTCACTGAACTTCAGATCCTGTAAGTCATGCTTCTCTAGAATCTGACCACTCATGGTTTCTTATAGAACAATAGTATTCCATAACTTGTTTAGCCATTCCCCAATTGATCAGCATTCCCTCAGTTTCCATTTTACCTTTTTGTCAGTTTAGCTAATCTGATAGGGGTGAGGTGGTACCTCCCAGTGGATTTAATTTGTAATCCTCTAATCATTAATTATCTGAAGCACTTTTTTCATATGATTATATATAGTTTTAATTTCATCATTTGAAAATTCCCTGTTCACATCCTTTGATCAAATATCAATTAGGGAATGACTTGTAACCTTATAAATGTGGTTCAATTCTCACTACATATTCTAGAAATGAAACCTTTATCAGAACCAAGAGTTGTGAAAATTATTTCCAAGGTTTCTATATTTTGATTGATAGGGCACTAAACAAGTAGTTAAATTTTGGGGAGAATTGTCACTGTTATTATATCAACTGCCCCTATCCATGAGCAGCTGATGTTTGCCCAGTTATTTAAATATGATTTTATTTGTGTGAGAAGCATTTTGTAATTGTTTTCAAAAAGTTTTTGAGTCTTCCTAGGCAGGTAGACTCCCAGGTATATATTGTCTGAGGTTACTTTGAATGGTATTTTTCTTTCTAGCTCTTCTGGCTGCATCTTGCTAGTCATATAGAGAAATATTAATTAATTATGAGGATTTATTTTATATCCTGTGACTCTTCTGAAGTTGCTATTCATTTCTAGTAGTTTTTTTAGATGAATTTTTGGGATTCTCTAGGTATACCATCATGTCATCTGCAAAGAGTGAGCGTTTTCTCTCTTCTAGCCCAATTCTAATTCCTTCAATTTTTTTTTTCTTCTCTTATTGCTAAATCTATTGTTTGTAATACAAGATTGAATAGTAGTAGTGATTATGGGCATCCTTGTTTCACCCCTGTTCTTATTGGGAATGATTCTAGCTTGTTCCCATTGCAAATGATGCTTGTTGATGGTTTCAGCTAGATACTGTTTATTATTATAAGGAACAATCCATTTATTATTACACTCCCTAATATTTTCAGTGGAAATTGGTGCTGTATTTTGTCAAAACCTTTTTCAGTGCCTTTTGATATAATCATATGATTTCAGATAGTTTTGTTATTGACATAATTAATTATAGTAACAGTTTTCCTAATATTGAACCAATACTGCATTTTTGGGATAAATCTTGCTTGGTCACAATGTATTATCCTAGTGATAACTTATTGTAATCATTTTACTAAGATTTTATTTAAGATTTTTGCATCTATATTCATCAGGGAGATAGGTCTATAATTTTCTTTCTCTATTTTAACTCTTCCTGGTTTAGGTATCAGCACTACATTTGTGTCATAGAAAGAGTTAAGCAGAGTTCCGTCTTCACCTATTTTTCCAAAGAGTTCATATAGAATGGGAAACAATGCATCCTAAAATGTTTGATAGTATTCACTTGTGAATCCATGTGGCCCTGGAGATTTTTTCTCCTACCTTCAGTGTGTTGGCCCTCCTATATCAACCCCTTCCCTTTATTTCCCTTTTCTCTTCTTCCCTTCTTCCTTCCCTTCCTTCTGTTAGTTACCCTTTTTATCTCCCTCCTCATCCCCAACTCCTCCTTTTTCCCCTTTTAATACTTGAAAAGTAAGATGTTTCTTAACTTAACCCAAGTGTTTGTAAGTTAACTTTAAGCCAAGTCTGTTGAGAGGAAGATTCAGGTGGTTCTAAGCTCATAATTTCATCCCTTCTATTACAATTGGTCTTTTTGTACCTCTTAATGCAATGAGATTTACCCCATTCAATCTCCTCCCTCCCCCAGTCTCCTTACTGGCCCCCTTTTTAATGAGGCATTGTTTTAAAATCATTCTATCTGAGTCACAGAAAAGTCATGAATGTCCATCACTTCTTGCTATGTATATTCTCTCTAATTGAGTTACAATTCTCAAGAGTTATGAGAATCTTTCTCCCAGGTGGGGATATAGACAGTTTCATCTTAATGGATAGTAGTTTTTTCTTTACCCCGTCCCCCCTTTTTTTGCATTTTCATGTGTCTCTTGAGCCTCCTGTTTGATGTCCAAATTTTCTATTTAGCTCTGGTCTTTTCACCAGGAAATGTTGGAAGTTTCTCATTTCATTAACTGTCCATCTTTTCCCCTGGAAGAGAAGGCCCAGCATTGCCATATAGTGGATTCTTGACTACATTCCAAGCTCCCTTGCTTTACAGAATATCTCATTCCATGCCCTTTGATTCCTTAATATTGATGCTGCTCGGTCCTGCATAATTCTTACAGTGTCTCTTCAGTGTTTAAATGGTTTCTTTCTAGCTGCTTGCAGGATTTTCTTTTTTATCTGATAGTTCTTGAATTTAGCCATAACATTCCTCGATGTTTTCACTTTAGGATCACTTTCCTAAGGGGATCGATGTATTCTTTCAATAATTATTTTGCCCTCTGGTTCCATGATATCAGAGCAGTTTTCCATCACTAAATCCTGTAATATTAAGTCAAGACTTTTTTCTCTTCAATGTTTTTAGGAAAACCTATGATTCTCAGGCTGTTCCTTTTCAATCTATTCTTTTTTTTAATTTATTTTTTATTCTCATTTTGTACAAATGTTTTTCTACATTAATAAAATATTTTTGTTTACAAGTAAACAAAATACCCCTCCCCCCATGAATATAGATAGACTTGCTTGGGCGAAAAAAGTAAAGGAGAGAGAAAAAAAATTAAAATTAAAAAAAAATAATAGTAATAATTGTAGGTATGGCCAGGTGGCGCAATGGACGAAGCACCAGCCCTGGAGCCACAAGCACCCGAGTCCACATCCAGCCTCATAAACCCAATAATGACCCAGCCATGTGACATGCAAGCCACCCGATCCCCACTGCCCTGCAAAAACCAAAAAGAAGCAAAAAAAAGATCCAAAATAAAATAAAATAGTAATAATAGTAGGGGTGGCTGCGTGGCAGACAGAGCATTGGCCCTTGAGCCAGGAGCACCTGGGTCCAAATCCGGTCCCAGACACCCAAAGATCACCCTGTTATGTGGCCCCAGTCAGGCCACCCATCCCCACTTGCCCTGCACCCTCCCCCAAATAATAATAACAAAAAATATGCTTCGGTCTTTGTTCCAACACCAACAACTCTGTCACAGGTGGATCACATTCTTTTATGATAAGTCCATCACAAAAGTTACTTCCATATTTTTCCAACATTGCCATTGCTGATCGCAACTCCCTCCTTTCTTATTTCTCCACTACCATGTACTATATTTTCTCTCTCCTTTCACTCTGACTCAGCTGTAGGGTCGCTGAGTGGTGCAGCAGACAGATCCCTGGTCCTGGGGCCAAGAAGCCCTAAGCCCCCATACTACTCTTTTCACCCAGAATCCACCTGGCCCTATGATCCTGGTCAGGCCATCCAATCCCAGCCCCTTGCAAAAAGTAAAAAAGAAAATGTGTTATATCTGACCACTCTCCCCCCATGGTCCATCCTCTCCTCCTTTATTCACATCCCCACCCCTTCCCCCTGCTACCCCCTCTTCTTACTCCAGATGTCTATACCCCATTGAGTATATTTGCTGTTTCCTCTCCTAGCCATCTATGATGAAAGCAAAGGTTCCCTCATTCCTCCTTGCCTCCCCCTTCCATATCATTGTAATAGCTCATTGTAATAAAAAAATCTTATTATGTGAAATATCTTGCACTATTCGCCCTCTCCTTTTTCTTTCTCCCATTCCATTTCCCTTTTTTCCTATTGACGCCATTTTTACACCATATTTTATCTTCAAATTCAGCTTTCTCCTGTGCTTCGACTATAAAAGCTCCCTCTACCTGCTCTATTAACTGAGAAGGTTCATATGAATATTATCAGTATCATTTTTCTATACATGCAGTTCAGCCTCATTAAGTCCCTCATATTTCCCCCCTTTCCTCCAATCTCCATGCTTCACCTGAGTCCTGTATCTGAAGATCAAACCTTATGTTCAGCTCTGGCCATTCCAGAAGGAACATCTTTTTCCCTGGAAGAGGACATTCAGCCTTGCTGGGTAGTTCATTCTTGGGCAATTTTCCTGTAGTAATTCTTTGAAAATGATGTCAAGGCTCTTTTCCTGATCATGACTTTCAGGTATTCCAATAATTTTTAAATTATCTTTCCTAAGTCTGTTTTCCATATCAGTTGTTTTTTCAATGAGATATTTCACATTTTCTTCTAATTTTTCATTTTTTTTGGTTTTGAAGTATTGATTCCTGATTTCTGGTAAATTCATCAATCTCCCTGAATTCTGTTCTTTGTCTGAAGTATTTGTTCTCCTCAGAGAGTTTTCTTATCTCTTTTTCCATCTGACCAATTTTGCTTTTTAAAGCATTCTTCTCCTTAATAATTTTTTGAACTGTTTTATCCATTTGATCTAAGCTGGTTTTTAGCATGGTATTTTCTTCAACATTTTTTGGATTTCCTTGACTAAGCTGCTGACTTCCTTTTCATGTTTTTCCTGCATCTCTCTCCTTTCTTTTCCCAGTTTTTCTTCCAACTCCCTCATTTGATTTTCAAAGTCTTTTTTTGAGCTGTGTCATAGCCTGAGCCCAATTTCTGTCTTTCTAGGAGTCTTTAGATGCAGGAGCTTGTGCTTCCTCATCTTCAGACTGAGGATTTTGATCCTTCTTGGGCTCATTTGCAAAATATTTCTCAATAGTCTTCCTCTTATTTCTCTGCTTGCTCATTTTCCCAGCCTGGACCTGGTTTTGGGGTGCTTCCTGAGCTTTTGGGACACTCCCACAAGGGTCTCAGTGTGTTAGGCTCTGTCCTCCCTCCTGGTCTGTGAATGACCATAATCACCACCCCTCTGCCACAGGGATGAGGTGGGGGGGCCCTTTTGTTCTATGGGGGGGCCTAGACTGGGATCAGGATCTGAATGTGGTCAGAGCCACAGAGTCCTGTTCCAGAGGCAGAGGACAGAGCTCGGCAGTCTCTCTCTCTCCCCTCCCCTCCCTGGGTTCAATGGGCTCATGCCCTGGGGGCTCCTGCTTACCAGCTCTGCCTGCTTCTGTTTCAGGATCTGGGCTGCCAAAAGACCAAGCTGCTTGCTGTGTGCCCTGAGGGCTGGGCTCCCTGTGCTCGCTCTGGCAGAGGTCCCCCGCTGTTCCCCCACTTTGTGCCTGGTGTTCCCCGGGGTGCAGCTCAGGAGACTCCCCAGCTGCTGTGAGCCGGCTCCCAGCGCCCTGGGGCTGTCTCCCGGGAGGCTGAAGTTCTTTCCCTCTGGTGAGCGGCCCCTCCAACCCCGGGGAGCAGAGCCTTTCTGCTCTTTTCCAGGTTACCTTGAGTAGGAGAACTGCCTCACTGGGTCCCTTTGTGGGTTCTGTCTCTCAAAAGTTTAGTTAGAGTCCTTAGCTCATGAGTTTTATTAGAGAGCTCCTAAGACTGGATCCCTTCATGTGGCCATCTTGGCTGCACCCCTCAATCTTTTCTTGAGGTCACTGGTTTTTCTGCCTTGGCTGCATCTCATAAATTTTGTTATTATGTCTCATTAGTATCATTTTTTTGGATTTAATTATTGATTATTTCTATTACTTGCTAATTGATCCATACATTGTTTAAGATGAAGTTTTTAATTTTCAATTAGTTTTTAGTTAATCTTTCCATGAACCTTTGCTACATGTAATATTTTTGGTTCTTGATTTGAGAAGTGTGCATTTTTTGTTTCTGTTTTTCTGCATTTTATTGAAAGAATTTTATGCCCTTTACTAGGGCATATTATTTACTATTTACTATAGTCAATTTTGGTATAGGCACTATGTACTGATAAGATAAAGGCATATTCTTTCCCAACTACATTTAGTTTTCTAGATTTCTATATATCTAAGTTTTCTAAGATTTCATTCACCTTTTTAACTTCCTGCTTGTTTAATTTGTGGTTAGATTTATTTAGTTCTGAGAGAGGGAGATTGGGGTTCACCATTATTAAAGTTTTACTGATATGTCTCCTTGCAATTCCCTCAACTTTTCCTCTAGGAATTTGTGTGCTATACCTCTAGGTGCACACATATGTTTATTAATGACATAGTTTCATTACCAATGGTCACTTTAAAGAAGATTTAGTTTTCTTCCTTGTCCCTTCTAATGAGTTCAATTTTTGCTTTTTACTTTATCTGAGATCAGAGTTGCTACCCCTGATTTTTTTTTTTTACTTCAGCTGAGGCATGTTATATTTTGTTCTAATCTATTACTTTCCCCTGTGTGAGTCTGCTTCAAAAATGTTTCTTGGGAACAACATATTATAGCATTCTTATTTTTAATCTATTCTGCTATCTGCTTCCAATTTTAAGGGATAGTTCATCCCATTTACATTTACAGTTAAGATTATTAATTCTGTATTTCCCTCTAAGCTATCTTTCTCAATTTATATTTTTCTCTTTCCTTTCTCTTAGGCCTCACCAAATTTTTACTCCCATTGCCCTTTGACTTTTATTTTAATATTTAACTTTCAACTTATTTTTGCTTATACTCACCCTTTTATCTATTCCTTTGTCTTTCCCTTTCCCTGTTCCCCCCTTCCCTGTAGTTTAGGAAAATTTTTAATCCCAAATGAGAATTTATCTTATTGCCTTTCTGGGCCAAATCTGATGAAGAGAATTTCCTTGATATTTACACTCTCCCTTCTTTCCCTCTAAAATTATAAATCTTTGGGCCTCTTCACCTGGTGTTATTTATCACTCTAGTACTCAGGTATTATGGATCACAGTTTGATTATTTGATTGTTTGATAATCTTATATTGTTATCAAAGCAATATTACAGATTGATTGCCTGATTGATAAGCTGTATTGTTTCAAATTATATCAAATTATAATTATAATCATTTTAACCCCTTTTCAAGTACTATCCATGGACACACAGTCCTCATAAGACAAAGTATCATCAAAAAATCAAATCATTTCATGAACTATATGTACCCTCCCCCCAGACCTATTTTCTCTAACCCTTTACTCCCCCTCCTCACCCAGGATACTTAACCCCTTGATAAGTGAACCACAGATTAAGTCAAACTCTGATCTAATTAATTACATGAATCTTAAATCTCTCTTAAGTACTGGGAGGCTCTGGAGTACTCATCTAAGAAAATTACAAATGATTGTTAAGTTACAGAGACACTGACCTAGGACCTCAAAATTTATGATACCCTCATTAGACAAGGTGTTAAGCCATTTCCAGGATAGCAGAATTAAAGTGTGTAAAAAGATAATGAGACACTTAAGTTTAAAGTTAATACCCCTGCTTTTTGTCACCTTTTATGTCTTCAATGGAGAAACAGGAGATCTAACCTAATATCCTTTAAGTCAAATCTCTTCCATTGCAATTGATGCTATAATTAACTTAAGAGATGTAAAGTTCTAAAGTATTAGAAGTGTTATATCTTTCCTTTTAGGGTTGTAAACAATTTGATGGTCTTGTCCAAAATTTGTTTTATTTTTTTTCTTTCCCTTTTCATTTACCTTTTTTTATACAACTCTTGAGTCGCGTATTTGGCTATTGAATTCTCTGTTCAGTTCTGGTCTTTGCGTCAGGAAATTCTGGAAGTCCTCTATTTCATTGACCATCCATTTTTTTTTTCCCTGAGAGTATATGCTGAATTTTTCAGGGTAGAACATTCTGGTCTGGAATCACAGCTCCGTTGTTCTTTGATATATTAGTATTCCAGGTCTTCCAGTTCTTCAGTGTTGAGTCTGATAGGTACTTTGGAAGTCTGATTGTGTTTCCTTTGTATTTGAATTTTTTTTTCTGCTTACAATATTATTTTCTTTATTTGAGAGTTCTGGAATTTGGCTATAACAGCCCTTGGAGTTTTTATCCTGGGATATCTGGGAGGGTATTTGTGTTTTGTTTTCAGTGGTCATGTTGTTTTCTTGTTCTAGGAGTTTGGACAATTTTCCTTTTTTTTCTGATCTAGGCTTTCTTTTAGTCCAATGATTCATAGATTGTCTCTCCTGAATCTATTTCTAAGTCATTTGTTTTTCCTAAAAGGTACTTTTCATTTTCTTCAATTTTTTTCAGCCTTTTTGTTTTGTTTGATGGAATCTTGTAATCTTGTAGATTCATTGCTCTCTGTTTGCGCAACTCTAATTTTTACGATTTTTATTTTCCATTGAGTCCTTTTCTGGACTCTTATATTGAGTCCCACTTCTGAACTCCTTCAATCTTCCCCAGGGAAGTGTTGGAGGGGTGGGAGATAAGGAAGACAAGGGAGAAAAATACTCCATCCAGATCTCCAAGTGCTCTATTTATTCACCAGAATACAACTGCTTAAATGTCCTTCCTAGACCCTAATCCACTCCCTCCCATGGCACTTAGTAGAACAAGATTCTGATGCTCAAAGGAACCAGGTGTTGATAATTTACAGTATTGCCACATACAAGAGGCCCTAACAATTTTCTTCTATTACCTTTTGTGTGTCTGTGAGAAATGAAGCTCTGTTACATGAAGTTATGTCTTATAATGCTGATACTTGGCCTATCTTATATGATTACAAAATAAGATCGTTGAGATCTAGGACTATACTTCTTGCTTGTATACATATATATGTGTATATATATACATATATATATGTAGCTTCTATCTTTAGAATTTATCATAGTAACTGGCAACTTCTTGACATTTGATACATGTTCTGTTCCTCTCTCTCCCTCTCTCTCTCTCTCTCTCTCTCTCTCTCTCTCTCTCTCTCTGTCCTCTCTGTCCCTGTTTTTCTGTTGCTGTCTCTCTCTCTCTTTTGCTCTCATTCTTATTTTCTCCATCTATAGACCTACTATAGCTTGTTAATTAAAGGTATTTTTAAAAATGCTGTTTTTATGTTTTAAAAAATCTACAGCAAATTATACAATATCAAATATGAGCAGAATTGAGCAAGAGCAAGGTATTCCCTATGCCACTCATTTGGGATTGTTCAGGAATTGAAAGTGTCAAATTCCATGCTACCCTTTTTCTTTTCTTTGTAGATAAACTTTGATTAATGAGTTGCTGTTGAAGGAGTCTTTTTTTCACGCCTCTAAAGAGTCCCAAAGTCAAGAAATTAGCAGGGATCTAGGGTTTGAATTTGATTATAGCTACCTATGTTGCTATATATTCTCAGTTTCCTACTTCCATTTTGAAGGTTCAAGTTTAATTTCATTTCACTAATGTTCTGCATTCTAAACTGTGTTTTCTTTTTTTATTCTATTGTCTTTTTATTGATCCCTCTCTCTCCTCCTCCCCCTCCCCACACACCCTGGGTCAAAACTAAAATAAGTGGTTAATAATAAATACCAGCTCCTCCACCATTTAAAATGCATAGGGTTGAACTCTTTTGATTTAATAACATCCTTCTTAATAGTTTTTTTCCCTTTTGGTAGTGAGTGTGGAAGGAGATTCAACACTAATATTCTTTGGATAAGGTTTTCTGTGAAACATGGAGAAGCATGGCTACATACAAATTATTCTTGCTAAAAGGCTAAATGGAAATATGAATCACTTCTTTGAAGAAAAGACTGTAGATGATTGATGGTTAGAATAAATAGTACATCACACTTACTTCCAATCTCAACAAGATACATATAGAAGGATGACTTCTAGTATAGTTTGTAGATTCATTGGAAGATTTTGTGATGAAGTAATGATGAGGAAAGAACAGTAAGGGAAATTGTGGAGAGTTCATGACCTGCACAAGGAGAGGGAAGAAACACATTGTTTTAATCACTGATCCATCAATGTAAGCATTTGGAGGGGAAGAAAAAAGACATCAAACCCATTGTCATCTGTCTCTCTCTCAGTTCCAAACTGCCCAAGTAATTAATTCCCAATCACATTTTTCACATAAACCAGATGTTCTTGCTATCTCTTTGATTCTTTTTACTTCCTTTACATGTTTTTTTATAAGCACTTCCATCTTGGACTGGCTCTGCGAAATAGTTTATTAACATTTGAAGTTTCAAAGTCACCATTTATGCTCATATTAATGCACATAGTTGAAATACTGAATTTTCAACATACCCAAATCATGATATTTGTGAGATTAAATATATATATATATATATATATATATATATATATATGTTAGATCTGTGGGTTCACAAATATGGATAAATGCAAGTGTCAATACCACATCCATTCATAGAGAAGTCATTTTTCTTGTGGTCTAAATGAATTGCCTGAAGAACCATTGTATCTGAAAAGGCGGAAAGGAAATAAACAGTTTTTAATGACCAACCATATGTCAGGCACTATGCTGAACACAATAAAAATATGATCTCATTTGGTCCTTGAAACAACCTTGCAAAAACAAAGTTATCCCCATTTAACAGATAAAGAAACTGATAGAACTAAAAGTTAAATGATTTGTCCATAAATATTATCTTGGGTTTCATTTGAATTCAGGAGTCGGTGAACCCACTCCAGGTGTAGTTCACTAGGCCATCCAGCTAGGCTAATTGAAATGTTTATTAATACACAACTATGTTAATCAGGACAGCACTTGAATTTAGGCATTCTTGAGGCAAATGTGAATTTCTACTTATTAAATTACGTGTTCTCTCAAGTGTATGTGTTTATCGAGTGTCTCACATTACTTAAGAGAGGAACTGCAGTAGAAAGAAGTGCAAGATGCACTCCCAATGATGCTTAGAGATATGACTCCTAATAAATAAATTGACCTCTCAGTAATTTGGACAATTCTCTAAGATCTTAAACTTTAGTTAAAGTGCCAATCTATTTTGATAGAAAAATTTCCTCCCCCTGGAAGAAATTTTTTAAATCATTGATCTGATTCATTCCTCAAACACACACACACACACACACACACACACACACACACACACACACACACACACATATATATGAATGAAAATATCTTTGACATTTTTAAGTAAAATAAACCAAACAAAATCCAAAATAAAAGAAATCCCTCGATTTGGCTCTTTTTCTTTTCACTGCTGAGGTCCTAGAAAGAGTTCTTTGCTCAGCATCATTCTACTTTCTCACTAGCACCCATTTCTTAAGTCCTGTGATTAGATTTCAAAACTCCCATCTCCATTTAAATTGTTGTTCCCACAGCTACTCAAATCCCATAATTGTTCAATGCAATGACCTTTTGTTTGTTGTCTTCTGCTCAGTTTTTGATATGGTTGACCATCTACTTTTTATAGAATGTCTCTGCTTGGTCTAAGATATTTTATGTGACTCGCTTCTTTTCCTCTCCTTTGCATGAGTACTATTTTGCAATCATTACTACAATTACATTTCTCAAGACTTTTTCTTATCCTCTCACATCAGTTGTTCCCTTCTCTTTCTAATTACTTTATTTTACATTTAATTTCTCTAGCAGAGTACAAGCAACTTGAAGATGAGAACTTTTGAATTTTTATTTTTTTTTATTTCTCAGTGCCTAATCTGGTAGTTTTCAATGCCAGTTTTAAAACGACCTTTTACATACTAGAAGTAGAGGAAATATTTGCTTAATTAAGTTAACTAAATTAAATGCTGTATTCCATTCATTATAGCACGAATTTATTGAGGGCAAGAAGTTTGCTTCTTCGTTCTTCAACATTTAGAACATTGCCTTATAACGAATAGATAGTCCACAAATATTGAGATGAAGTACACTTCACATTCCCAGTCAACTTTTTAAAATAATTGCTTAAGAATACTTCATCAAATCATTCTAATAAAATTTATAAAATTCATCATTTAACATAAAAAACTGAGGAGATTGAGTTTTCTCATGTCCAAGATCACATCAGTAGCAGTGCCTAGTTTTGAACTTTTTTCCTTAGAATGCAAATCTAGTATTGTTTGTTATATCACTCACTCTAAGATAATTCCATATCATCCATAAATTTCTTGCACAAAATCACTCATATTTTTCTTTTATTAAAAAATAAATTTTGCTGATTTTTTTTGTTTTTAGATTACCAAAATTTTTCCCTTTTATGTTTGGATCCATATGTTATTTGTAGGAGTATTTTTCACTTATTTATATTAAATTGTCTTGCATATACAGATGTGAAATGGTTTTGAAAGTTTAAGTAATAGGGGCGGCTAGGTGGCGTAGTGGATAAAAAGCACTGGCCTTGGAGTCAGGAGTACCTGGGTTCAAATCTGGTCTCAGACACTTAATAATAATTACCTAGCTATGTGTCCTTGGGCAAGCCACTTAACCCCACTTGCCTTGCAAAAAAAAAAACAACCTAAAAAAAAAGAAAATTTAAGTAATTCAAGACTTTTGATTCCTATCTCACTGATTATTTGCCCTTTCACAGCCATCTTGCCTAATCCCAGAAATATTATATAGTCTTAATTTTCAAGGTATCCCTTGCTTCATTAGCAGACAAATAAACTTGTCAAATAAAGAAGTTAGAATAATGGTTGTTCTGGAGATTCAAGACATCATTGTTTTTGGGAGCAACAGTGGCAGTATAGTAGTTACCTGACTGTGGGTATTTTTATTGGTAGGTTATAATTTTGGTGATTTATTTCCAAATATAGTTTTTAAATAATTATAAACTAGAACCTAGGATTCTCTTCCCTCCTCTCTTACTATAGAATTTGAAATAAATGATTATTAATAGCCAATAATTTTGGGAGATCTATAATTCTTCCTCTCTCATTTCTTAATAAAGTCCTGATTTAATTTCTTGAAGGACATTGTTTATAATGCAATTGTATGAATTTTATTGTTCAAACCCTATCCAGGTAGACTAATCATTGGGTATTGCTCAAGCTTCAGTGGGACATAAAGTCTTTGAACAAACTACCTAAATCTGGGGGTTAATTTAAGAATCAAATGATTTAATAATATAAGTTCAGTTCTTCATTGCAATATCCATTCTCTCATTAATTGTTAAACAACCAGGGTTGATTCTTATCCTGGGGAACACTTACTCTTCAAAAGGGTATATAAACTGTGACCCTGCTACCATGGTTATTTTCGGTTTAAGCGATCAGATGGCCAAGTGGCCATCGTTTTCTTAAAAATGCTGGTAATAATAATAAACTGATTAAATTATTAAAATTGTGTCTCTCATGTTTTTATATGCTTTGAATCACTTTCCATATATGTCATGAAAATAGCTACATTTCATATATTGTGTTATATTCACTATGCTTCTTATTCTAGCTCCATTTCTGACCCACTTTATTTTATTTCTCCCCATTAGAATGCAAAATTCCATGAGGACAAGGATGGTTGTTTCCTTTATGTGTCTAGATACTGCTTAGAACACTATCTGGCACATTGCAAATTCTTTATAATGTTTTGTAATTCTATTTATGTGCATAAGTAATATATATGTATATGTATAGTATTTTACACGTATTTATTACTCTTCCTATCCCATTTGATGTCTTATCATCACTTGGAGGTGACCTTGAAAAGACTATACTTATTGCCTCAGTAACAGACCTTTCATCTTTTTTTTTTTTTGGTTTTTTGCAAGGCAAATGGGGTTAAGTGGCTTGCCCAAGGCCACACAGCTAGATAATTATTAAGTGTCTGAGACCAGATTTGAACTCAGGTACTCCTGACTCCAGGGCCAGCGCTTTATCCACTGCTCCACCTAGCCAACGCGAGACCTTTCATCTAAGGACCAGCAAAACTAATTTTGAATTTGAGCATTACTATGTTTGCTGAAAGATATTCTGTTCTGTTATGTCAATTATAATTTTAAAAAATTTTTTCGGAGGGAAGAGTAGTCACATGAATGAAATCTTATAACTCTGAAGATGTGAATTACAAAATAAAAAAGAACTGAACTTTATAAAAGGACCGAGACTTTGTTTTCTTTGGTATAGAAATTATACGGTGAAAAAAATCTTTATATTAATGAAAGTCAGTAAGTTGTTTGAAATTTATTTCTTGACAAGTGACTTGTTTAGGGTCAAGTATATACATACATACATATATATATATATATATATATATGTATATATATATCAGGATTTTTGCCTATTTATTCTTGATTTTGATGTAAACACTCTTACTATTGTACAATGTTATATTTTTATGAACTTTAAAAATATTTTTAAAGCCCTTAAATATATGAAAAGGACTTAAAGTGAGACAGAACTTTTCATGTGACTGATATGCTGATCATTCATGTACCCCACCTTGTCCTTTTTCACTAGTCAATTCTGATGCTTGGAATATCCTTCCATCTGATTTTTTAGTCCTGTCTTCTTTGCTTTCTTTAAGAATCAAGTTCAGTCTCAGATAAATCAGAAAATATTTTCAAATTCTCCAATTCTATTACCTTACCTCAGAAATTATTTTCCATTTAGTCTCTGTCTCTGTCCATCTCTGTCTCTCTGTCTCTCTCTGTGTTTCTGTCTCTGTCTCTGTCTCTGTCTTTCTCTCTATCTCTCTCTTTGTCTCTCTGTCTCTGTCTCTCTCTCTCTGTCTTTCTCTCTCTGTCTCTCTCTTTCTTCTCCTCCTAAATAACAACTACACTACCTCAACATTAGAATGTATACAAAAAAGAACTGTGTGCTTGGAATATAGTAGGTACTTAATAAATAATTATTGACAGGCTGTTATCAATTACTGATCATAACCCTATCAAAGGCCATTATTGAAAATAACAGGAGAATTAAGTAAGAGGGGAAAGTGTTTTGATAACACACATTCTTTTGATACTCTGAGGCAGCTAAAAAGTGATGAAATATTTATTAATCCTCAGGATAAATTATAGAAAAACACTCTCCCTAAAACCTGGTTAAAAAGACCATGCATCAATTTACTTAGAAGAAATTATGACCAATTTTTCATTTGTAAATTTGTTACTAAATAATCCTCTCATCATTAGAAATATTTGAAATCAGTTTAGAAATATTCACAAGAGAAATACCCTGAAGGGGAATGTGTTGAATATTACAATTATAAAGTTATTTGTTTTCCCCTCAAGAGAATATATTCTGATGTATTGATTCATTTTTTTTGCTCAGCATACCTTTCTAGGGACTCCAGGGAGAAGGTCAGTTTTCTGCAAAATTACTTTCATTATTTTGTCCCTGAAGGTAGAAGACAAAGCTAATTTAAAACAGCAATTACAACCTTCTGGCAAATACATCTGGATTAACAATATCACAACTTCAAAAGTTTGTGAACTGATTATTGTGTTTACTATTATATTTTATCTAAGATATAATCAACCTATAAATGATCTGTGATTTTATGAATCTAATTACAAATACTCAAATGATTCTTGGGTCACCTGTGGTTATATCTTTGAGAAAAATTAAGGTATCTAAAGGATATACTGGAATACTTTTATTAAGATTTTCTTAGTACAAACATTTTAACAAAAGAATCTCTCTTGTAGGTACTATTAGGCAGAAAAAAATTATTGAGGGAGAGTTGCTTTGACATAGCAGGCACAGAGTTTGCCTCAGAATGAAGGAAACCTAGGTTAAAGTACTGCCTTTGTTTGAATCCTGGAAAGTAATCAAAATGTCCCCTGAGACAGTTAATTCTCTGTGATCATAACATGAAGAACAGTTGCTTATTTGCAGTTGGGTGGGATTTCTATTCTGAGAATTCATTACATCAGTGCAATTCTACATCTAGTCAAGAAACATAGAATAACAAATCCAAATAAAAAATGGAAAAGTACATTATGGATGAGACTTGGTTAAAAGACATATAGGGCAATGAAGATAAAAGATGGGAATAATCTGTTTTAGATATTTTCTAAATATTTAGACAAATAGAACTGGATCCACTTGTTGGTGGAGTTGTAAATGAATTCAAACATTTGTGAAAGGTAATTTGGAATTATGCAAATAAAATGATTAAAATATTCATTCCTTTTGACCCAATGATTCTGTTATAAGTCAAAAGACATTTAAATGCTTACTATGTACCAGACACTGTCATAAATTTGGGGGAAATATAAAGAAAGGCAAGTGGACTCATGTGACAGAGACAAGATAGCTGCCTGAAGCTAACATGCTCCTAGAGCTTTCCCCTACCAAAGAAAAATGAAGCCTCTACTCTGACATTAAAGTGACAGATCCCATCAAGAAAAAAAGAGCAGATACAAAGTTTTCAATTGTAGACTTCATGAAGGATCTTCAGTGAAGGTCTGTCTCTTTGGGGGAAAAGAAGAAAGGCTGGAGAGGGAGGAAAGCCAGTAGGAGGATTTTAGCCACAGTGCGGTCCAGGACTCAAAAGCCTGACAACAGTAGAGGTCCTGGGAGCTGGATAGCAAGCCAGCAAGGGGGATCCCACACCCAAAAACGTCTGATTCCTGGGAACACCCTGGAAAAACACAGGACTGGATTGGGAACAAACCACTGCAAAGGCAGGACCTAGACATTGAGTAGGAAATAAACCTCTTCAAAGGCAAGGCTGACCCTGCATAGGCAATATCTTGGCCAACTACAAGCCAGGGACCAGACCCCAGGACCAGCATAAAAAGCTTGGATCTATTCTCCATATATCCCAGGAGCAACTAAAACAGTAAAGATGAGCAAAGAAGCAAAAAGAGCACACTATGAAAAACCTACTTTGTAGTTAAAGAAGATAACAATGCCATATCAGAAATAGAAATAAGTGAAAAATTACTTGCAGGGGAAGTCTCAAAAGAGCCTATGCACTGGGGGCAGCTAGGTGGCACAATGAATAGAGCACCAGACCTGGAGTCAGGAGGACTTGCATTCAAATCTGTCCACAGACACTTAATAATTACCTAGCTGTGTGACACTGGGCAAGTTACTTAACCCAATTAAAAAAAAAATCTATGAATTGGACTCAAATTCAAAAAAAATTCAAAGAAGGGCTTAAAAAAATTCAAGAACCAAAAAAGAGAAGAAGAAAAATGGAAAAAGGAAATGGGGGTTATGCAGGAAAATTATGGAAAATTGACTAAATAAATGAATTCCATTAACAGTTAAAATAACCACCTGGGAAAGGAAACACAAAAGCTAACTGAAGAAAATAAATCCTAAAAATTAGAATTGAACAAATAGAAACCAATGAAACTACAAGAATACAAGATTCCATCAAACACAATAAAAAGACTGAAGAAAACATAAACTAACTTTTAGAAAGACAAATCACCTGGAAAATAGATCAAGGATAGATTATTAAAGAATCATCAGACTACCAGAAAGCCTATATCTAAAAAAAGAACTTGGAAAACATCATGCAGGAAATTATTGGGGAATGCAGTCCAAATGTGCTAGAACAAAGAATTCACTATAACCACTGAAAGAATACACAAATTCTTTCCAGAAAGAGATCCCAGCATAAAAACTCTGAAGGTTGGTATAGTTAAATCCAAAATTCTCTGATAAATGAGTATATTCTGTAAGCAGCCAAAAGGAAACAATTTAAATACAAAAGAAACACAATCTGACTCACAAAAGACCTATCAGCCTCAATATTGAAAGACCAGAGTACCTGGAATACCATATATCAGAGGGAAAAGAAACTTGAATTACTACAAAGAATTTACTGCCCCTCAAAATTCAGCATATATCGTCAGGGAAAAGAATGATGTTCAATGAAATAGAGGACCTCCAAAGTTTCCTGACAAAAAGACCAGAACTGAACAGAGAATTCAATCAAATCAAAACAAATATTAGGCAAGATGATCAAATTTTATACAACTATAAAAAGAAAGATATAACACTTAAAATCTTGATTATAATGATTATAATTTGATGTCATTTGAAACACTTGAAAAGTGTACTTCTAATGAGACAGAAGAGGGGAGAGTACAAAGAGACATTGAGACAATGCTACTTATCAAAAAGCAAGCAATTGATCAATCTGTGATGGTACTTTGATAGAAATTTGAACTTATCAAGCAATATATTAATCAGTCTGTGATTGATGATACCTTATTAATACAACTTGAGAGATCAATAACATCAGGTGAAAAAGGCACAAAGATTTATAATTTTAATGGGAAACAAGGGAGGGTGTGAACACTAAGTAAATTCTATTCAATAGATTTGGCCCAGTGAAGGAATAAGATACATTCACACTTGATTCTAAAAATCCATTCTACTCTACAAGGAAGGGGGGGGGGGCAGGGGAAGGGAAAGATAAAGGAAGAAGACCAAAAGGGAATGTGAAGGTACAAGTGAAAAATAAACTGAATGGAAAATTTTAAAAGAATAGTTAAAGGGGAAAGGGAATAAACATTTACTGAGGAGGAATAAGAGGAAAGAAAAGAGGAAAATTTAAAGGTGGAAGATAGTATAGAAGGAAAAGCAGAATTAATAATCTTTATTGTAAATGTGAAGGCAATAACCTCTCCCATTTAATTAAAGCAGATAGCAAAATGGATTAAAAACCAGAATGCTACAATGTGTCCTTTACAAGAAATACAACCAAACCAATGAGATATAAAGAGGGTAAGGAAAAAGGAGGGAGGAAAATATATTATGCTTCTACTAAGTCAAAAAATCAGGGGTAGTGATCCTGATATCAGGTAAAGCAAAAGCAAAATAGATATTATTAAAAGGAATAAGGAAGGAAACTATATCTTCTTTAAAGGCACTATAGGCTAATAAAGTTAAATCATTAAACATGTATGCACCTAGTGGTATGGCATCCAAATTCTCAGAGGAAAAACTAAATAAATTAAAAGGAGACCTAAAGAGCAAAACTTTAAAAATGGGTACCCTCAACCTTCATCTCTCAGAAATAGATAAATCTAACCACAAAATAAATAAGAAGGATCTTAAGAAGGTGAATGAAATTTTTAAAAAAATTTAGATATGATAGACCTCTGAAAACTTAATGGAGGTGGAAAGGAATATCCTTTTTCTCAGCAGTACAGGGCACTTATACCAAAATTGACAATGCATTAGGGCATTAAAACCTTATAATCAAATGCAGAAAGGCAGAAATTATAAATGTATACTTCTCAGACCATGATGCAATAGAAAGTACATGTAATAATGGTTCATAGGAAGACAAACAAAAAATAATTGGAAACTAAATAACAATTTTAAATAATGATTGGATCAAAGAGCAAATTATGGAAATAATCAATGATTATATCTAAGAAAATAATAATGAGATCTTAGCAAAATTTATGAGATGCAGGCAAGGCAGTTTTGAAGGGAAACTTTATATCTCTATATGCTTATATGAATAAAATAGAGAAAGGAGATAAATAATTTGGGTATGCAACCACAAAAAAAAAGTTAGAAAAAGAACAAATTAGAGATCACCAATTAAATACCAAATGAGAAATTCTGAAAAATCAAGGGAGAGAGCAATAAAATTCAAAGCAATAAAATCACTGCTCTAACAAATAAAACTGATAGATATTAGGAAAAAAATGACAAAATGATGAACCATTGGTTAGTTATTTTTTTTTTTAGATTTTTTCAAGGCAATGGCGTTAAGTGGCTTGCCCAATGTCACCCAACTAGGTAATTATTGTCTGAGGTTGGATTTGAACCCAGGTACTCCTGACTCCAAGGCTCATGCTCTATTCACTGCTCCACCTAGCTGTCCCGGTTAGTTTGTTTATTAAAAAAAGAAAGATTTCCAAATTATCAGTATCAAAAATAAAAAGGTGAAGTAAGCACCAATGAGGAGGAAATTAGAGATAATTCAGAGCTACCTTGCTGAATTGTATGCCAATAAATTTGATAACATGATTGAAATGGATGTATATTATCAAAAATGCAAACTACTCAGACTAACAGAAGATGAAATGAAATACTAAAATAACTTCATTTCAGAAAAAGACATTGAAAATAAACTCCCTAAGAAACTGTCTTTAGGTCTAGATGGATTTGCAAGTGAATTCTACCAAACATTTAAGGAATAATTAATTCCTATTCTATATAAACTATTTAAAAAATTGGAGTTCTGTTAAATTCCTTTTATGACACCAACATGGTGCTGATACTTAAACCAGGAGTACCTTAATAGACAAAGAAAGTTATAGACCAATCTTCCTAATTAACATTGATGCAGAAATCTAAAATAACATCTTTAGAATTTGATTACAGTTATTTCTAGGTTAACACACCATGATCAGGTAGGATTTATGCCAGGTAAGCAGGAATTCAATATTAGGCCAACACTCAACATAATTGAACATATCAATAACAAAACCAACAGAAATCATACGATTACCTCAATAAATGCTGAAAAAACATTTGATAAAATATAAAATCCATTCCAATTAAAAGCCCTTGAAAGTTTAGGAATAAATGGAGTTTTCCTTAAAATAATAAATGGTATCTAATCTAAAACTATCAACAAATATTATATGTAATGGGAATAAAACTGGAGCATTTTCAATAAAATTGGGGTGAACCAAGGATGCCCATTATCACTATTACTATTCAATATAGTATTAGAAATGGTAGAAGTGGCAATAAGAGGAGAAAAAGAAATGAAAGGAATCAGAATTGGCAATGGGGAAGCAAAACTTTAACTCTTTGTAGATGATGTTATAGTTAGAGAATCTGAGAAAATCATGTTAAAAATTCCGTGAAACAATTTACAAATTCAGCAAATTTCCAGTATAAAATTTCCATCAAATTTCCAGATAAATCACCAACATTTCTATATATGAGAAATAAAGCCCAAAAGCAAGTGATAGAAAGACAAATTTCATTTAAAATAACTGTCAACAACATTAAATACTTGGAAATCTAGCTCCCAAGACATACCCAGAAACTGTATGAACACAAATATAAAGCACTTCTCACCCAAATAAAGTAAGATCTAAATAATTGGAAATATGTAATTTTCTCATGGTAAGGTTGAGCTAGTATAATCAAAAGTGCCTGGTACTGGTTTAATAATAGAGTAATGGATCAGTGGATTAGGATATGTTGAAAAGAAATAGTAAATGAATAGAATAATCGACTGACAAAACAAAGACATTAGCTTCTGGGACAACTCACTATTTGACAAAAATTGTTGGGAATACCATAAAATATTATGGCAAAAACTAGGCATAGATCCACATCTGACACCCTCTACCAAAATGAGGTCAAACTGGGTATAGGATTTAGACATAAAGGAGACACCAAAGATAAAGTAATAGATCAAGAAATACTCTTTCTATCAAGACTATTGAAAGTGGTTAAAATTTATAACCAAACAAGAAATAGGGTGCATTCTAAATTGCAAAATGAGTGTTTTTTAACTATATTAAATTAAAAAGGTTTTGCACTAATAAAATCTGGAAAGCAGGAAACTGGGAATCAATCTTTACAATTTGGAGTTCTGATAAAAGTCTCATTTCCAAAATATATAGTCACATCAAAACTTTAAGTTTGCAAGTCATTACCCAATTGATATATTGCTAAAGGATATGAATAGATAATTTTCAAATGAAGAAAATAAAGTTATATATATAATCATATGAAAAAATGTTCCAAATCACTGTTGATTAGAGAAATTCAAATTAAAACAATTCTGAGTTATCACCTCACACCTATCAGATTGGCTAATTTGACAAAAAAGGGGAAAATGATCAGTTTGGGAGAGGTTGTGGGAGGATTGGTACATTAATGCATTGCTGGTGGTATTGTGAAGTTATCCAACATTTCTTGAGAACAATATGGAACTATGCCAAAGAGTTATAAAACTTCCATACCCGTTGATCCAGCTATTCCAATTCTAGACCTTTATCCAGAAGAAATCATAAAAACAATGGGAAAAGTCCCACAGGTTCCAAAATATTCATAGCAGCTCTTTTTTGTAGTGACAAAGAATGGAAAATTAAGGTGATTCCAATAAAATGGGGAAAGGCTAAACAAGTTGTAGTACATGAATATTATGGAATATTATTGATCTATGAGAAATCATAAATGGTTGGATGCTAGCGAAGCATGGAGTGACTTATGGGATCTGATGCTGAGCAAAGGTAGTAGAATCAAGAGAACAATAGGACAACCCTATTCGACCATTTAAGGACAATATTATCCCCATCCAGAGGAAGAAAAACAAAATAAAACAAAAATTCCTTCAGGATACAGTGAATACTACATTCACTCTTTTTTTATTTAGTTTTGTTTTTCTTCCTCTGTATGAGAATAGTATTGTCCTTAGTGGGTCTAATAAGGTTTTCCTAGCTCTCTGAATGGCTGAGAGGAGCTGCAGCCATAAAGGTTGATCATCTCACATTGTTTTTGTTAATGTGTACATTGTTCTCTTCCTCCTGCTCCCTTTGATCCACATCAGATCCCATAAGTCATTCTACACTTCTCTAGAGTCCAACCATTTATAGTTTCTTTTGACCTTTTATCAATTGGGAAATATATTCACTTTTTCTTCTTTTTTTAGTTTTTATAAGGCTTTTGGGTTAAGTCACTTGCCCAAGGTCACATAGCTAGATAATTATTATGGGTCTGAAACCAGATTTGAATTCAGCTACTCCTGACTCCAGGGCAGGTGCTCTATCCACTACACCACCTAGTTGCCCAAAACATTCACTTTAAAAAAAAAAGCTATCTCTTCTGTATTTCTTTACCTTAATCCTAAATCCTGATATTGAAAATGACTATTCTGTAAACATGTATATCACAAATATGTATATGCTACATTGCCCTGAGAGAAGGGTGGTGGGAAGAGGGAATAGAGGGAAATTTTTTACCTTAAAAATATACATAGGCATGTGGATGAATGTTGAAAAACTTACCTAACATATACTTTCACAAATAAAATATCATTTATAAAAAGAAAGGCAAATTATAATCTTTGCTTTCAAGGGCCTAATGGTTCATTGGCGAGACAAGCTACAACTATACAAACAAGATATAATCAGAAGAAAATGGAAACAATAACAGAAAGGAGATTCAGAATTGAAAAAAGGGGACAGCTAGGTTGGGCAGTGGAAAAAGCATTGGCCCTGGAGTCAGGAGTACCTGGGTTCAAATCCGGTCTCAGACATTTAATAATTACCTAGCTGTGTGGCCTTGGGCAAGCCACTTAATCCCATTTGCCTTGCAAAAAAGAAGTCTCAGAATTGAAAAAAAAAGATTAGTAAGTCTCCCTGAAGAAGCTATGATTATACATGGGACTTGAAGGAAGGCAGGAGGAAGAGATGAGGAAAAAGGTGTATTGGATGCCCCAGTGAAATGCTCCAAGTCAGGGAATGGAATATCTTACTTAAGTAAAAGCAAGGACAGTTTCACTAAAAGTCAGAGCATGTGGTAAAAATGATGAATGTAGAGAAATATAGACAATTATATGAAATGATGCAAATGGAAGTAAGAAGACCCAAGAAGGCAACACACTTGATGATGATAATAATGCAAATGGATAGAGCATTTATTAAATAATTAAAATGAAAATTTTAAAAGAATAAAGAATAAGCTCAGGCCTAAAGAGTGATTCTTTCCTCTCATTTATAGAAGACAAGGTCCAACATATTAAACATAATGTCAGATTTTTTTTTCAATTTACTGAGCTTTGTTGATTTTCTTTCCCTTTCTCTTTTAAATCTCCATTATAAAGTTCTCGGGGGGGGGGGGGTGCTCAAAATATGTCAAAAACATTACAATTATGACTCCAAATTTTTGAAAGACAGAACTCACATAAAGATTCAGAGAGACAATTCTCCAGCCCAAAGTAACCTGGAAAATAGTGGAAAAACTTAGTTCCACAGGATTGGAGGGTTGGCTGTGCCAGAGTGAAGGAAGTTCAGCCTCCTGGGAGCATTCCCAGGGCACCTGGGAGCAGCGACTCCTGACAGCAGAAGCAGTTTCCTGACCTGCACCCCAGGGAGCACCAAGCACAATTTGGAAGATCATCAGGGAGACCTCTGCCAGAGCAAACGCAAAGCCCAGACCCTCAGCATGGTGCCGCTACTCAGGGAAATAGAAGCATTTTACATGGTTGCAGCAGCCCAGATCCAAGAAATGGAAGTAGGCCCATGGAGTCGCCCAGCAGGAGCTTCCAAGCAGCTGAATCCTAAGTGCTCAGCCCATGGAAGATAAGAGAGTGGAGGGAGACTGCTGAGGTCTGGCCTCTGTCCCTGCAATAGGACTCTGGGTCTCAGACCACATTCAGACCCTGGTCACAGTCTGGACTCCCCCATAGAGCAAGTACCCCTCCCCCCCCCACAGCCACATGGCAGACAGGTAAACTTGTGGTCATTTATAGACCAGAAGAGCAGTGGGAGCCTCACACACTGAGGTCCTGGTGTAGGTGTCCCAATAATACTCAAAAACTCAGGAAGCACCACAAAACCAGGCACAGACTGGGGAAAAGAGTAACAGAAAACAAAGGAACCTGACCACACTCAATTACTTTGGTTCCATGGAGGACCAAAATACACAATCTGAAGATGAGAAAGTCAAAGCTTCTGTATCTAAAGACTCCAAGAATTATAGAAGTTGGGCTCAGGCGATGACAGAGCTCAAAAAAGATTTTGAAAATCAAGTCAGGGAGATAGAAGAAAAGTTCAGAAAAGAAATGAGAGAGATGCGGGAAAAATATGAAAATGAAGTCAGCAGCTTAGTCAAGGAGATCCAAAAAAAATGCTGAAGAAAATAACATGCTAAAAACCAGCTTAGGTCAATGGATAAAACAGTTCAAAAAAGTTATTGAGGAGAAGAATGCTTTAAAAAGCAGAATTAGTCAGATGGAAAAGCAGAAAATGGAGCTAAAGGAAGCTGATGACTTTGCAAGAAATGAAGACAAAATAGTTCAATACCAAAAGAATGAAAAATTAGAAGAAAATGTAAAATATCTCATTGAAAAAAAACAACTGATCTAGAAAACAGATTCAGAAAGGATAATTTTAAAATTATTGTGATACCTGAAAGTCATGATCAGGAAAAGAGTCTTGACCTCATTTTTAAAGAATTCGTATAGAAAAATTGTCCTGATATACTAGAAGCAGAGGGTAAGATAAAAATTGAGAGAATCCACTGATCTCCCCTGGAAAGAGTTCCCCCATAAAACAACCCCCAGGAATATTATAGCCAAATTCCAGAACTCCCAAGTCAAAGAGAAAAATATTACAATCAGCCAGAAGGACACAATTCAAATATTGTGGGGCTGCAGTCAGGATCACACAAGACTTAGCAGCAACTATAGTAAGGGCTCCTAGCGCTTGGAATATAATATTCTGGAAGGCAAAAGAGCTCGGAATGCAACTAATAACCAACAACCCAGCAAAACTGACCATCCTCTTCCAGGGGAAAAGATGGACCTTCAGTGAAACAGGGGAAACAACCAGAGCTGAACAGAAAGTTTGACTTTCAAATACAGGACTCAGCTGAAGCACTGACAGGGGAGGAGAAGGGTAAATTATGAGGGACTTAATGATGATGAACTGCATGTATTCCTGCATGGATAGATGATACTGATAATAATCATATGAACTATCTCATTTAATAGAGCAGGTAGAAGGATCATTTATAGATGAAGCACAGGAGAGCGTTGAATTTGAAGATATATTGTAAAAATGGAATCTATGAGTGAAAGGGAAATGTACTGAGAGTAAGAGAAAGGAGAGGTAGAATAGGCTCAGTTATTTCATATAAAAGATATTTTATGTAGCTTTTGCAATGATATGGAAGGGGTAAGGCAAGAGGGAATGAGAGAACCTTCATTCTCATCAGAAATGGCAGAGAGGAAACAGAATGCACACTCAATAGGGTATAGACATCCAGAGGAAAAATGAGAGAAGGGGGACAAGGGAGGGGGGATGTGGGTAATAGAGAAGAGGGTAGATCATAGGAGAGGGTAGTCAGATATAACACATTTTCTTTTTTACTTTTTGAATGGTGCTGGGATTGGGTGGTTTGTCCAGAACCATGTGGCCATGTGATTCCTGGGTCTCTGGGGTGGGATGTGGGCTTTGGGCCTTCTGGCCCAGGGCTGTTGCTCTGTCTGCTTTGCCACTCAGCTGCCCCACAGTACATGTTTTTAGAGGGACAGAATGACAGGAGAGAGAAAATATTATAGATGGTAGTGGGGAGTACTGGATGGAGGGAGTTCCAATCAACAACAGCAACTGTGGAAAAATATGGAAATAACTTCTATAATGGATTTATGATAAAGAACATGATCTACCCAACACAGAGTTGATGGTATCAGAACACAGACTGGAATACATATTTCTCACTTTTACTTTATTTCTCATGAGGTTTTATATTTTTATGGGGGAAGTGGTATCATGTTTACTCTAAACACAAGAATATTTTAGTAATGTTCAAATAAAATATAAATAAAATCTTAAAAAATAAGCAGAAAAACAAAGTTCTCTGGGAAGGGGAAGAGTAGGTTTTAGAAGGGAAAATCTAGGACGAGTAAAAACAAATTTGAAAAACATCAAAAGTGCATAGAATACACTTTCTATGGCATTAGATAAAGATAAAAACAAAACGCTCCTTCACCTAACTGTATAATGACTGTTTTATTAAGAAAAAGGTGGGGAGGGATTATTATTTTCAACAATAGGAGTTAATTCAAACTCAGGTACTGCTGATTTTGATAATAACATACCCAAGTTTAAATCTCACTTTTGTGCATATAGTGTATTATATGCATCAATAATTTGTCTTCTTTTTTCTCCAAATATTTAATGAGTTGTTAGATTTTTTCATCTTAGTGATGATTTTAGAACTCTTATGAGATATTTTTCTTCCTTTCTGGATGTTGATGAGGAAGAGAAAAATGTGTGGATACAGATACAGATACAGATACAGATACAGATACAGATACAGATACAGATACAGATACAGATACAGATACAGATACAGATATAGATACAGATATAGATATAGATATAGATATAGATGCAGATATAGATATAGATATAGACATAGATATAGATATAGACATAGATATAGATATAGACATAGATATAGATATAGATATAGATATAGATATAGATATAGATATAGATATAGATATAGATGATATAGATATAAATATAGATAGATATAGATATAGATGTAGACGTAGACGTAGACGTAGACATAGATATAGATATAGACATATAGATGATATAGATATAGATATAGAAATAGATGTAGATGATATAGTAATATATAGGAATGTTAATTATTTATGTGAGTTTAGTTTATATCCTGCAACTTTGCTAAAGTTACTGATAGTTTCAAGCAATTTTTAGGTAATTTTCTAGGATTTTTTTTAAGTATACTATATCATAAGCAAAGAGTGAGAGTTTTGTTTCTTCAATGCCTATCCTAATTCCTTTTATTTCCTTTTCTTCTATTATTAAAGCTAACATTTCTAATACAATAATGCATAATAGTGTGATAATGGGTATCACCTTTGATCTTATTTGGAATGCTTCTAGCTTATCCACATTATATATGAAGTTTGTTGATGGTTTTGGATAGATATTTTTTCAAAAACTTTTCCAGTATCTATTGAAATCATCACATGATTTCTATTAGGTTTATTATTGATGTGTTCAATTATACTGATAGAATTCCTAATATTTTACCAACCCTGCATTCCTGGTATAAATCCTACTTGATCAATGTGTGTTACTGCAGTGATAACCTGTAATTTCTTTGCTAATATTTTTATTAAAAAATTTACATCTATATTTAGTAGAGAAATTAGTCTATAATTTTCTATGTTTTGACTCTTTCTGGTTTAAATATCAGCATGCTATTGTTTATTTGTTTATTTTTTGCGAGTCAATGGAGTTAAGTGACTTGCACAAGGCCACACATCTAAGTAATTATTAAATATCTGAGTCTGGATTTGAACTCAGGTCTTCCTGACTCTAGGACCAGTGTTGTATCTGCTGTGCCACCTACCTGCTCTACCAGCATGCTATTGGTGTCATATATGGAATTTGGCAGAACTTCTTTACCTATTTTTTCTAATACTTTATGTAGAATTGAAAGTAATTGTTCCTTGAATGTTTGATAGAATTCACTTGTGAATCCATCTTACCCTGGAGATATTTTGTAAGGTATTTCATTAATGATTTGTTGAATTTCTTTTTTTTCCAACTTAGAGTAATTTAAGTAATTAATTTCCTCTTTTTTAACATGGGCAGTTTATGTTTTGGTATATGTTCATCCATTTCCCTTAAATTGTTATATTTATTGGCATAGAGTTTGGGAAAACAACTCCAAATAATAACTTTAATTTCCTCCTCATTGGGGGCTAGTTCATCTTCATTTTTGATATTAGTAATTTAGTGTTCTTTATTTTTAAATCAAATTGAAAAGAACTAGTTTATTGTTTTTTTATAAAACCAACTTCATTTTATTTATTAGTTCAATAATTTTCTTACTTTTTGTTTTATTAATTTCTCTTTTGTTTTTCAGAATTTCTAATTTGGTATTTAATTGGGAATTTTTAATTTGTTCTTTCCTCTAGGTTTTTTAGTTGCATGCCCAATTATGGATCTCCTCTTTTATCTATTTTATTCATGTAAGCATTTGGAAATATAAAATTTTGTCTAATAATTGCTTTGACTGTATTCCACAAGTTTTTTTTGAAAAATTTTATTTATTTTGAATTTTACAATTTTCCCCCAATCTTGCTTCCTTCACCCCCCCACAGAATGTAGTCTGTTAGTCTTTACATTGTTTCCATGATATGCATTGATCCAAGTTGAATGTGATGAGAGAGAAATCATTTCCTTAAGGAAGAAACATAAATTATGAGTTATAGCAAAATTGCATAATAAGTTAACATTTTTTTAAATTAAAGGTAACAGTCTGTGGTCTTTGTTCAAACTCCACAACTCTTTCTCAAGTTTTGGTTTGTTGTCCCCTTACTGTGTTTATTTTGGATGAAATTATTTATTATTTCTAGGATGAATTGCTTGACCAACTCATTCTTTAAAATTAGCTTATTTAGTTTACAATTACTTTTAGATCTATCTCTTCATTACCTTTTATTATATTTGATGTTTTATTACATCAAGCCCTAAAAAGGATGCATTTAATATTCATGCCTTTATGCATTTTATTATATGATTTTTATGCTCTAATACTTGTTCAGTTTTTGTCAAGGTATCATGTTCTGCTGAAAAAAAAAATCCTTTCCATTCTTATTCGATTTTCCCCTGAGGTCTATCATACCTAACTTTTCTAAAATTCTGTTCACCTACTTAATTTTGTTCTAATTTATTTTATAGCTAGATTTTGATAATTCTGAAAGAAGGAGGTTGAAGTCCTCCAACCAGTATAGTTTTTCTATCTATGCTTAATACAATTCTAATAATATGGATGTTATACCACTTGATGCCAACATGTTTAGCTTAGAAATCACTTCTTGTCTATGGTAACTTGTAGGAGGAAGTAATTTCATTCCTTAGCCTTTTTAATGAAATACAGTTTTTGCAATTATTTTATCTGAGATAAGGATTGTTGCCTCTGCTTTTTTTCCAATTTAGATGAAGTATTATATATTCTGCTCTTTTCTTTTATCTTTACTATCTCTTTGCTTCAAATGTGTTTCTTGTAAATAGCTTATTGTAGGATCTGCTATCCACATTCAAAGTTATAATTACTATTTATTACCCTCCATCTTATCTCTTCTCCATTTATATTTATTTTTACCTCTTTTCATCCTATTCCTCCTCACCAGTGTTTTGTTGCTGAATAATGCCTCCCTCAATCTATCAACCCCTTCTATCAATCATCCTCCCTTTTCTTCACCCTTTCCCTTGTCTCCTCCTTTCCCTCCCTTCTATCAGTTCCTCCTTCCCTCCCCTTACTTCCCTTCCTAATACTTAAAGAGTAAGGTACATTTCTAAACATAAGTGTGCATAGGTATTACTCCTTTTTTGATTCCAATCTGATGACAGTAAAATTCAAGCATTTCTAATCCCTTCCTTCTTTCTCTCTACTATAAAATATCCTTTGTACCTCATCATGTGATGTAGTTTATTCTATTATACCTCCTTCTTACTCATGTTTTATTACAATTCCATACCTTATTAATAGTTTAATTTTCTATGAATCATCCTATCAAAATCAACTTAGGTTCATGCATTCAGCCTAAGTATACCCCCTGTAACAGAGTTGCAGTTCCCAAGAGTTATGAATATTTTCCCCCACTGAGAATGCAACAGCTTAATCTCATTGAATAGTAGTCATTTTCTTTTCCCTGTTTACCCTTTCATGTATCTCTTGCATCTCCTGTTTGAAGATTAATTTTTTTTTTTCTCCAACTCTGGTCTCTTCATTAGGAAAGTTTGAATGTCACCTGTTTCGTTAAACATCCATCTTTTCCCCTGAAACAGTGTGATCAGTTTTACTGGACAGTTGATTCTTGGCTGTAATCCAAGCTCTTTTGGATATTCTCTGGAATATTATTTTCCAAATCCATTGGTCCTTTAATGTTGATTCAGCCTAGTCCTGTGCAGTTCTGACTGTGTCTCCCCAGTATGTGAATTGCTTCATTCTGGTCATTTGTAGTATTTTCTCCTTGCTCTACTAATTCTAGTGTTTGACTACAATATTCCTTTGCATTTTCATTTTGAGAAACCTTTCAGGATGTGATCAATGAATTCTTTCAATGACTATTTTGTTTTCAAAATATTAAGGTGGTTTTCCTTGATAATTTACTGAAGAATCCTATCTAGGCCCTTTTTTATTATAGCTTTTAGTCAGTCCAATAATTTTAAAAATTATGTCTCTTGAATCCATTTTCCAGGTCAGTGGTTTTACCAATGAGGTATCTCATATTTTCTTCTGTTTTTTAATGTTTTTTAATTTCTTAACTGTTTCTTGGTGTGTCATAGAATCAGTTTCCACTAATCCCAGACTATTCTTCAATAAGCTGTTTTCTTCAATTAAATTTTGCATCTCCTTTTTCATTTAGTCAAGTCTATTTTTAAAGGAGTCTCTTACATTTCTTTTCCAAATTTTTCCATTTGATTTGTAAAATCTTTTCTGAGTACTTCTAAAAAGTCTTTCAAAACTGGAAACGAATTTATTTTCTCCTTCAAAGCATAACATGTAGTACCCCTTCTGTCTTCATTTTCTGAGGTAGTGTTTTGCCTATCCTTCTCTCCAAGTTAACTTTCAATTCTGTTTTATAGTAGAGTGCATTCACTCTATTCACAATTATAATAACTAATCCTTTTTTTCCCTCCATGCTATCTCCCTTCCAACTTTGTTCTTTTCTGGTCCTTATTATTCATTTTGGTATTTGTTACTGAACCCTTTTCCAAGGTTCTTGTGTTGGGGAAGGGGCTTGTTTATAGATCTTTGGTGTAGAGAACCCTTGACTCTTGCTTGCTGTCCTAGGGTTGTTGAAGTTAGGAACTCCAAGGGGTTTCCTCAGTGAACTGACAAGTAAATAAGCCCACAGACCCTTATTCTAGACTTTCAACATTGGGGATATCAGCATCCCACTGGATCATTGGGAAAGGTAGTACCTGGAGCTTTGAAGGAATGCCAGGTCTTCATCTCTGAGAATATGAGTTGCCCAAATGGGGGTCCTAGGCACTTGCACAGGAGCTCTCCCAATCGGTTCTTTACAGAGCTGACCCAAGTTTGAACTAAGAAAACCTCTACTGTAGACCCCACAGCTGAGGATATCATATTAATGCTTGCCTTGCTTTACTGCTGGTATACTGGGTTTCTGTTCTCTTCCCTGGCTGCCCTCATGCTTCTCCCATGACAGTTTTTGCTGGAAAATGTTCCATTTATTTCTTTTGTGTGGTTTTTTTTCCCACTCCAGAATCTGTTAAGAGGCATGATTAATATCTTTTTTCTGAGGGAAACCCAGGAATCTTTAAGAAAGTTGCTGACTTCTCTTCATCATCTTGCCTGGAAGTCTATAAAAATAATTTTGAAATTCATTTTTGAAACTAATTTCCAAGTTCTCCATCAAGAATGTAAGCAATTGAATATATGCAAAGATTTCCATAATAGTAATGTTCGAAAGAAAATATAAACCAGAGAAATGAAAACTTCTAAATTAAAAATAAAAACAGTAGACCTCAATCTGTATTCAGACATTATCAGTTCTTTCTCTGGTTATGAATAACACTTTTGACAGTTTTCTTGTATTATTGTATTGTCAAGAGTAGCTAAATCATTCATAGTTGATCATCCTACAACATCAATGCTACTTTGAACATAATGCATTTTACTTTGAATAAGATCATATAAGTCATTCCAGGTTTTTCTGAGAGTTCTTGATCATTATTTTTTATAGCAGAATAATATTCCATCATACTCACATTCCTCAATTTGTTTAGTCATTCCACACCTAATGGGCATTCCCTCAATTTCTAAATTTTTGCCATCAGTAAAAAACTACTAAAAATATTTTTGTAAATATAACTGCTTTTCTTTTTGGTTTTTTAATCTCTTTTGGGACAAAGTACTAGTAATGGTATTTCTACATCAAAGGGAATTTATGATTTTATATCGGTAATGCATTAATATCTCATTTTTCAAGCATACTCTCACATTTGTCACTCTTTTTTCTTTACTATTAGCAAATCTAATAGATATAAGTTAATACCTCAGGTTATTTTCATTTACATTTCTCTAATGGTGAATTCAAACATGTTTTCTTGTGACTATAGATAACTTTGATTACTTCATCTAAAAACTTTTCATCTTTTATCAATTGGGGAATAGCTTAATTTTTGTAAATTTGACTTAGTTTGGATGATATAAGTGTGACCACCAATTAGCATGATATTATAGACATATGATTTATTTAGTTTGGCATCTCTTACTGCCTTCCCAGGGAGTAGCATGCCATGTAAGAAATCAGCATTCAGTTCTTCAAAACAGACTTGACAGATTTATTTATAGAAGTTGATACCTTCATAAAGGGGGTACTGTCCTTAGTACTGCCCTGGGTATTAAAAGAGAGGATATGCTTTGCATGTTCACAAGCAGTAAGCAGATACACAAAAGCCCTCTACTCACTGCTGTCCATTTTGTATGTTCACTTAAACTTGGCAATGAAATGGTTGATCATGTGATTTTTTTTTTTTAGGTTTTTGCAAGGCAATGGGGTTAAGTGGCTTGCCCAGGGCCACACAGCTAGGTAATTATTAAGTGTCTGAGACCGGATTTGAACCCAGGTACTCCTGACTCCAGGGCCGGTGCTTTATCCTCTGTGCCACCTAGCCACCCCCAGATCATGTGATTTTCAATGTCTTCCCATTCAAGTAGGTGTCCCTAACTGTGGAATTAATCTCAAAGTTGGCATCGTTAAGGGTAAAAATGGAGACATCAAAAGTACCACCCATAAGGTCAAAAATCAATGTATTTTTTCTTGGTGATAATAGCAAGAGTAGCTTAATTGATGAGTCAGAGTGCATTGGGACCAATGATATTCTCAGCATCTTTGGTGTTCTGGGCTTGGGACGTGTTGAAATAGACTGGCATTACATTAACTACAACAATGGACACAGCTCCTTTCAACAGTTTAGTGATCAAGCATAATCCTGTTATAGACAATGACATATACAACCAGGAGAAAATTTATGGATTGTGAATGTAGAGCAAAGCATGCTATGTTTCACTTAAAAAAAACAAACTATTTTTGTTTTTTTTTATTTCTCATTTTTTTCCCTCTCTTAGTGCTAATTCCTTTTTTTACAATATGACTAATATGGAAGTATGGTCAACACAACTGTACATATGCAACTTTAATCAGATTGTTCACCACCATGGAGAAAGGGGAGGGAAAGGAGGGTGGGAGAAAATGAAACTCACATACTTGCAAATGTATGAATGTTGGAAACTATCTTTCATTTAAAAGGGAAAATTAAATAAACTTCAATTACAGAAAAGGAAATAGACTGATACTGTGACCACAGCATTTGTGGCAATCTTCCCAATGTTGGCTTCAGTAGTTTCTATCATTTTGGTCAAGACTTCACTTGGACCAGGGACAGAGCCAAGATGGCCAGAAACCTGTTCCCCCCAAAACTCCCAAAGCTGTCAAATTATGACTCTTGCCAAAATTTAGAAGGGCACAACCCACAGGAAGACTGAGTGATAAAATTTCCCAGTCTAAGACAAATTAGAACTTCCTCTAGAAAGCTCTATTTCACTGGCACCAGAGAATGGAAAAAGCTGTTGCAAGTGCAGCTGCTCCGGCAGCAACAGCCACAGCCACAGCTGAAGCCACAGCACAATGCAGCTGGGCCAGGTTCCTGAGTCTGTGGCAGAGGGATGGTTTCCAGATCTCCCGTCCCAGGGATCACCAGGAAAAGCTTGATGGGGTGGTGAGAGAACTCTGCCTCAGCAGAGTGAGTGCTTAAGGATCTCCAGGCTCAGAGAAGACCTGCCAGGAGCACCTGCAGTCAAAATTAGGGAAGCCAGCCTGCACCTCCAGAGCACAGCCCACAGAGGGTAACGGGATTGGCAGGAGACTGCAGAGGTCTCTCTGCTCTCCCTGGGACAGTATTTAGCTGTTTGCCCACACCCAAATCCAGGTTATAGTTTGGGCTCCCATAACACCAGGGCAGAGGGGAGGGCCTGCAGTCAAAGTCTCTCATAAGACCTTGGTGGAATTAAGGTCACTGTGGGTTGTCCACAATACCCCCCCGACCCCACCAAGCCTTGGAAGTGTGGCAAATCAGTCATAGGCTGAGTAAATGAGCAAATAAAAGAAAAAGAAGAATCTGACCATAGAATACCATATTGGTCCCATGGAAGATTCAGAAGATGACAAAATCAAAGTTTCTGTAACCAAAATTTCCAAGAGAAATGGGCTCAGGTAATGGATGATCTCAAAAAAGACTTGGAAAAGCAATTAAGTTAGGTAGAAGAAAACTTGGGAGATGAAATGTGAACAATGTAGATAAATCATGAAAAGCAAATCAGCAACTTATTGAAAGAAATACAAAAAAAATACTAAAGAAAATAATATGTTAAAAACCAGTTTAGGCCAAATGAAAAAAAAAAGCAACACAAAAGGCAAATGAAAAGAATGCCTTAAAGAGCTGAATTGGTCAGCTGGAAAAGGAGATTAAAAATGCTCTCTGAAGAAAATATGTTCTTCAAATGCAGAATCGAACTCAAGGAAGCTGATGAGTTTGCAAGAAATCAGGAGGAAACAAAACTATTCCAAAAAAAATTAGCAGAAAATGTGAAATATCTATCTCTCTGGAAAAACAACTGATCTTGAAAACAGATCCAGAAGAGATAATTTAACAATAAATGGATTACCTGAAAGTCATGACCAGGAAAAAAGCCTAGACTTAATTTTTCGAGAAATAATACAACAAAATTGTCCTGAGATCCTAGAAGCAGAGGGTAAATTAGAAATTTAGACAATCCACCAATTACCTCATGAAAGAGACCCCAAAATAAAGACTTCCAGGAATATTATAGCTAAACTCCAAAACTCCCAAGTCGAAGAGAAAATACTAAAAGCTGCCAGAAACAACCAATTCAACTATCACGACTCTATATAAGGATTACACAGGATCTGGCAGCATCTACATCAAGGGCTCATAGGACTTGGAATATGATATTCCAGAAGGCAAAAGATCTTGGTTTACACCTGAGAATCAATTGCCCAGCAAAACATCTTCTTTCAGAGAAAAAGATGGTAATGAATGAAACAAGGGAAATTTGAACTTTCCTATTGATACAACCAGAGCTTAAAAGGAAGCTTGAGATCCAAATACAGGACTCAGGTGAACTCTAGAGAGGGCAGACAGGAATTTAATGATGTTGCATTGTTTGAATTCCTGCATGTGAAGAAGATTTTGATAATTTATCTGAACCTTCTCATTTATCAGAGCAGTTGGAAGGAATATATATATATATATATATATATATATATGTATGTATATATAGACAAATTACAGGAAGGAGCTGAATATAATGGTAGAATATAGTAAAAAGATGGAGTCAGTGAGTGATAAAAGACAGTACTGGGAGGAAGAGAAAGGAAGGAAGAAGGGGCTAAGATACTTCATGTAAGAGTCAAGAAAAAGTTTTATTTTTGGTGAAGTGAGTTGGGGGAAGGTGAGGGGGGAATGAGGGAGTCTTCATTCTCATCAGAAAGGAAATGCCATACACACATAATAGGGTATAGAAATCTATCTTATCCTAGAGAAAAATGAGAGGAAAGGGATGGGATAAGGAGGAATGAGGGAGGGAAGAGGGGAAATAGATGATAGAAGAGAGGGAAGATTGTGGGCGAGGGTAGTCAGATACAACATACTTTTAACAGGGACAGGGTGAAAGGAGAGAGGGAGAGAGAATAGAATAAATGAGAGTGAGAAGAAATAGAGTGGAGGGAAGTACAGCTAGTAATAGCAATTGTGAGAAAATACTGAGGCAACTTCTTTGGTGGACCCATAACAAAGAAGACACTTCATCCCAGACACAGAGTCATTGGAATCTGAACAGAGACTGAAGTACATTTTTTTCTCTCTCACTATTCTTAAGGTTTCTCATCTTTTTAGGGCGTAAGGGGGGTTTATGTTTACTCTCACAACAAGATTATTATAATAATATAAAATAAATAAACCAAAAATAGAGAAGGAAATGGCAAACTACTCTAGTGTCTAATATATGATGTATGATAGCAAAAGTGGTCAAAGAACTATATTATTAATTTTTTTGTTGTTTATTAAAAAAAGACTCCACTTGGACCTTAGATCTGTCTGCATCATTCACTTCTATAAGAGCCCAGTGTTTTGTGTCTGACTTTACAACTGAGTCATCAAATCATCAACCAATCGGACAATGGCATAAAAAACTATGTTGGTGGGGTCCTTGACAATTTGATCCTTCGCAGCACAAATGATTAAATATTTTGTATCAGTGAAACTAGCATAGCTTGGGGTAGTCCTGTTTTCTTGGTCATCATTAATGATCTCCACTTTCCAAATTTCCACACAGGAATAAGTGGTGTCAACATCAATGCCGACTCTTGATCCCTTCGGTATGGTAGCTGGAGATTTGAGGGGTTGTAACTGACTGCTGTAGAGGAAAAGGGGCTGCTCACCCTCTGTGAATAGACTGAGAGTTCTTAAAAGTATTGTTCTGCTGCTGATTTAGTAACTCCCCAAAGTCTGCTCCCTTATTTTGTGATTTCTGTACTTTACAGTTTGTTGAATAATTATTTAAAGGCATTTAAAGGGGTTGGGAGAACTGAGTCCTTGCCATTACTCCATCATTGTTCTCTCCTGAGACTAGATTTTAATTCAGATGTTCCTTACTCCAGTCTAGCACTATTCTGTATAACTAACTCCCTCTAGCTAATTAAGATCACAATGATGACAACCACTGCTCATCACTACCATCACCATCAAAATCACCATCATCAGCAGTAATTAAATCAGCTACTATAGCTTCTACTACTATTACTACTACTACTACTACTACTACTACTACTACTACTACTACTACCACAACTACAACTACTACTCCTACTACCACTACAACAACTCATCTTTATTCCTGGAAATTAGATGTCTCTCTATCATAGAAGGATCTTTTGGGTAAGAATAAGCTATCTTCAGTGGAGGTATCATTTGTTCTAGTCAGAATATTTCTTTCAGATTCTTTTATTTTTACTTTCCAGGGAACATTTTTTGAATGGTAATAATAGTTCCAGAGAAACTATGTTTTAGAAAAAGCCCAAATATTCTGGGAAAATCTAAGGGGCTGCAACTGAATTGAGTATGCAGTCTATATGCACAACGGCTGAGGGTAGAGAGTAGTTGGCATACTAATGGTTGCTGAAGCAGGAAATTACCTATTTCAAGGATGTGGGCACTAGATGATATGTGAAAAGCCTCAGTCTGCATTCCTACCAGGGACCCAAACCAATATTGCAAGTACAATTTAGGGCAGAGAGCTTTCTACATCTGTTAAGATCATTCTCATGGCAGCAGGCTCAAAACCATTTAGAGTTTTTTAGTATTCTTCTTACTTACCTCTCACAACCAGGGTGAATTTCTCTAAAACACAGATAACATTAGTTTAATTTATTCTTATTTTGGGGGAGTCATGTTACAAAAATGAATAATTCACAGTTCCAAAATGTAAGTTAGATTTGGGGCTTTGATTGAAGAAAGGAGGAAAAAAACAATTGAATAGCCTATTAAAGGTATGATTTCAATTAATTATATTAAATATACAAAGGCAACTTATTGAAGAGCCTTAGGGACCTTAATTTCTGAATTTATAGGAGAATACTTCTAAAGTTTTACATGAATTTTCATGAGTGAACAGTAATATTTTCTTCATGTCAATTTAAGGAAGATGGTGTTTCTAAATTGTGTTTCTATACTGAGTAGAAAGGGACAATGACTATCATAACAACAAACCCCCCAAATTTCTAGTTATAAGTAGTAGTAGCATTAAAATATTTTCCACTAAAATTTTTAGAGTTCTTTTAGTACTCATTGGGAACAATTTAGTCACAATAGTATATCAAATAATCTTTCTACTGTAAGTCTCTTCCTCTCCCAATCAATTCTCCATCCTCCACACAAATGCAAATATGAAATTCTCAAAGCACAGATCAGAACATACCACTTGTCTGTTTAATGAATTCTTATAGTTATTGTCTTTTTTTATTTATTGTATTTTTATTAGGGGTGGGGAATTTAAAACTCTTCTTAACTTTACTTTAATCTAAATTTCCAGGCCTGTCTTACATTACTAAAAAAGGTCTGAATTAGTACTCAAAATTGGGATTGACTCCCAATTCATTGACATCATTGAAGAGAGTTTAAAGACCCACTAAAGTATTATTTAAATAAACACATCAATCACTGATCTCTAAATAATTTTAAATCAGTGTAATTTTAACATGAGAATTCATAAAAAACACAACTTTTATTAGAAACATAAGGATATAGCTTAATAAGCATGTTTATGATAAGAGATTTTGATAGTGGAAATTGGAAGAAGAAAATAAGCCATGCTTTCTTTCTATTATTTTGAAAAGTTAATGGAGAGTTTGGGATTGCAAAAAGTGAAAGAAAGGGAAATTTGTTTACCTGGGCATATCAGGATATATATTCTAGGAAGAACCTGATGTCAAATGATAGCAAAATAGCAGGATAGACTAGTACTGGAAAGAATTCCTTGGAAAGTACAAGGATGTCCATGATTAGGTAGAAGAAAAGCAGTCCAAAGTCTTAATTATATGTTTGAAGAAAAAATATTGACTATCCATTGAGATTCTTCACATTGCGCATGCACACACACACACACACACACACACACACACACACACACACACACTAAGTTTGATAGGAACAGTAAAGAAATTTTTGGAACATTATGTAAAAGCAATGTGTCATCCCATTTGTATGATTTTCTTTGATAGAAACATTGAAAGTTATATCTCTATATTGACGGGTATATTTTATTTCTTTTGTGTAAGAAGTTAGGTATTCACAGCATGGAGGAAAAATAGACATGAGAAGATTATAAATCAGAGCCAAGAAGGAAGCAAGAAAACAGACTTTGCTAGGAGGTCTCTTCCAAAATATTTCAAAAAACCTTGAAATTATGACTCTAACTAAATTTTCAAGAGACAGAACCCACAGAAAGATCCAGTGAGGCAATTCTCCAGCTAAAGATAACTCGGAAGATCTTGGTAAAGCCCTGTTCCATGGAATTGGAGGGGGCAGCAGCACAGCCAGGATCACCAGGCCTTCCAGGACAACCCACTGGGACCTGGGTTCCTGGGAGTGCTGGCTTGTGGCAAAAAAAGCAGTTTCCTGACCTGGCAACCTGGAACACCAAGCACAACTTGGAATATCATGAAGGAAACATCTGCCAGAGTAAGTAGGGAGTCAGTGTGGCCCTCAGTACAGCTGCAGTCATCAATGAAACCCAGATTCCAGGAAACTGAAGCAGCTCCACAGAACCACCTGGCAGTGAGCAGTCTGGCAGCTGCTCCCCAGAGTGTTCAGGACATGGAATGTAAGGCAGTAGGGGTCTCAGGGACAGGATTCTTGTGCTTTGTCCATATTCAGACCCTGGTCACAGTCTGGTCCCCTATACTGGATAGTGGAGCAGAGACCCTCCTCACAGTTCTAGGGCAGAGGGTTATATGTGCTTGTGGTCATCAACAGATCAAATCACAGCCCAGGACAGCAGTCAGAGTCTCCCATAAGGCTCTGAAGGAACTTAAATCCTTGTGCGGGTATCCCAATAATACTCAAAAACTCAGAAAGCACCCCAAAACCAGAGCACAGGCTGGGGGACTTGAGTAAAGAGAATAAAAGGGACCTGATCATGGACAATTACTTTACACTCATGGAGGATCAAAACACATACTTAGAAGATGACAAAGTCCAAGCTTCTGTATCTAAAGTCTCCAAGAAAAATAGTAGTTGGGCCCAGGCTATGGCAGAGTTCAGAAAATATTTTCAAAATCAAGTAAGGGAGATAGAGGAAAAATTGGGAAGAGAAATCAACTTCTTGTAGGAAAAACATGAAAACCAAGTCAACAGTTTAATCAAGGAAATCCAAAAAAATGGTGAAGAAAGCAACTTGTTAAAAACCAGTTTAGGTCAAATGGAAAAGGCATTCCCACAAGTTAATGGGGAGAAGAAAAAGTTGAATTGGCCATATGGAAAAGGAGGTAAGAAATCTTTCTGAAGAAAACAATTCCTTCAAATGTAGAATGGAACTAAAGGAAACCAATGCCTTTGCAAGGAATCAAGAAACAATAAAACAAAACCAAAAGAATGAAAAACTAAAATAAAATGTGAAATATCTCATTGGAAAAACATCTGACCTGGAAACAGATCCAGAATAGACAATTTAATAATTATTTGGCTACCTGAACGTCATGAACAGGAAGAGAACCTTGACTTCATTTTAAAAGAATTTTTACAGGAAAATTGCTCTGATATCCTAGAAGAAGAGGGCAAAATAGAAATTGAGAGAATCCACCAGTCTCCTCTGGAAAGAGATCCAAAAAAATTAAGTCCTAAGCCATATTATAGCAAAATTCTGGAACCCCCAAGTCAAGGAGAAAGTATTATAAGCAGCAAGAAGGAAATAATTCAGATACTGTGGAGCTACAGTCAGGATTACACAAGACTTAGAAGCATTCCCATTGCGGGCTCATAGGGATTAGAATATAATATTCCAAAAGGCAAACAAGCTTGGAATGCAACTGAAAATCAACTACCCAGCAAAATTGAACATCTTCCAGAAGAAAAGATAGACTTTCAATGAAATAGGGCAATTTCAAATGTTTCTGTTGAAATGACCAGAGCTGAACAGGCTGATCTTCAAGTGTAGGGCTCAGGTGATGCCTAGAGAGGGTGGATGGAAAGGATAAATTATGAGGGACTCAATGATGATGAACTGCATGTATTCCTATGCATATATAGACAAAGCACAGGAGGGAGCCAAATTTGAAGGTATAAAATATTGTAAAAATAGAGTGAAGGGGTTAAAATCAAATGTGCTGGGAGAAAAGGAAAGTAGAGGTAGAATGGGCTAAGATATTTCATGTAAAAGAGTCAAGAAATAGCTTTTGCAATTTTAATGAAGGGGCAGAAGGTGAGGGGTAATGATGGAGCCTTCATTTACATTAGAAATGTCTCAGAGAGGAAACATCATAGATAGATAGATAGATAGATAGATAGATAGATAGATAGATAGATAGATAGATAGATAGATAATAGAGCACAGAAATCTAGAAGAAAAAGGAGTGAAAGGGGATGTAACAAAGGAGACAGGGAAGCAGAAGGGTATGTAGGTGATAGAGGAGAGGGCAGATCATGGGAGAAGGTAGTCAGATACAACACATTTTCTTTTTACTTTTTGTAAGGTGGTGGTATTGTATGGCATGTTTGTGACCATGAGGCCACATGGTTGCTGGGTCTCTGGGGGTGGGATGTAGGCTTGGGGCCTCCCGGCCCCAGGGTTGGTGCTCTGTCCATTTTGCCACTGGGCTGCCCCACAGCATACTTTTGAAGAGTGAAAGGAGAGAGAAAATATAATAAATGGTAGTGGGGAGGAATGGATGGAGGGAATTAAAATCAGCAACAGCAACTGTGGAAAAATATGGAAGTAACTTCTCTGATGGACTTATGATAAAGAATGCAATCCACCCCAAAGACAGAGTTGATGGTATCGGAACAAAGACTGAAGCACATGTTTTCTCTTCCTTTCACTTTATTTCTTGTGAAGTTTTTTTTTTTAATTTTTGTGGGTGGAGGGGGATTATGTTTACTCTTATTATGTTTACTCTTATAACCAGACTATTTTAGAAATTAAATTTTTTAAAAATAATAAATATAAAAGATGCTCTACAGGAAATGCCCTAAGTCCTAAGTATCCCACCATCCTTTTGTCCCCAAGGAAGTTATGCTTTACAATTAACCTAAATTTCTCCTTCATCATTTTAAAATTCCTATTGGTGTAAGCTTTGAATGTTATGAAAAACACTTGGCACCCACAAGTTTGAAATCACTTATTATTATATTATAAGAAATTCTCAGTAAGTATGACCTTACTTGATTGGTTGGTTGGTTCTTGCCCTTCAATATCAAAGAAGACCAAAATTATATTACTGTGTTTGAGACAAATTGCAGTGTGTCTGATTGTGTCTGAGTAGCACAATATGAGCTTGGAATGCTCTACCACAGGCCATATATATATATATGTATGTCACATATCCTTTGAATTCTGCCCTTCTCATAGAGCAGCACCTTATCATCCTTGCAGGGTTCTGTGCTGTCACTGTCTCTCATGCTGCATAATCAATTCCAAAGTTCTTAAGAGAGACCTTCAGGGTATCCTGGTATCATTTCTTCTGACTCCCTTGTGAGAGCCTGCCCTGTGTACTCCAAATATAGTCTTTTGGCAAGCATATCTCTGGCATTTTAAGTAACATTACCTGTCCATTGTAGTGGCACTCTCTGTAGTCATGGTATGACCTTACTAATTCAGAAGTAGTTGCAATTTAGGTAAAGGGTGGACTAAAATTTATATTTACCCAACTTATGGGGGGAAATGCTTCATTTATTAAACAAATGAATATTACAACTTAGTGTGAGAGGGAAATATTTATTTAAGAATAAAACATCTCCATGCAATTTGTAAGCATTCATTTACATACAAATTAGACTATGCTAATTGCATCATTTTACATGTATCAGTATTTATTATCTGGGTAACATTTTGTTAGACCAATTAGTACTGTTGTCTTTACTTGAAAGTAATTAGACTTCTTTTCTAAAAGAATTGTACAATTAATATTATTTGATCTTCCTTTCTAACCTAGTTGGAGAGATAAAACATACACATATTAAATGTAACAAAACAGCAATGTAAGGGAAGTGACAGCGAAATTAAATTATTGAGGAAAGGAAGTATGATGACTTTTTAATATCAAAATAATGCATTTTGTGCACATTGATGAAATGAAACAACATCTCTTTTATGCTGACTACAGAAGAAATTTTGAATTAATTTGAACACTTTAAAATATAATACTCCATATAAGGAAAGTGAATTGTCTTATTTATTAAATCATTATGATTTTTCTTCTGTTCTAATGCCTAAAAAATACATAGTGTTGAAACAAGAAGTTGGATTATCAGGGAATCACTGATTAATGTTTTGGTCAAAAGAACTATTTTTTGGCAAGTTTATTGAAGTATTAAAAAGTTGCTTAAAAATCCATTAATGACCAGGCCAGTTTTTATGATGAATTTGTGTTTTAGAATGCCTTACTCAGTTCTGGTAGATTGCTGAGGAATGTTTATGATTTGGCAATCAGGAGACAAGAAATAAGTACATATTTAAGATTACTTCCCTACACTGATGTTGAATTACTACATCTATAAATATACAGTTTCAGTCAGTGTTCTACTAATCAATTAAAATGATCTTGAGTCTATATTAAGGAATTCACTTTGATTCTCTTCATAAGAGTCAAAACACATGCTTTAGTCAAGGCTGAAAGTGAAAAAGGGGATCATGAATAGACTTTAGTTCAAGTGAAAAAATCTGGGGATTAATCTAAGTTGGTAATTTTTTTCCAAAACTACATACAAGATGCAAGTGATATTACCCAAGGGCCACCAAAAGTATGTATGCTATTTCCTGACTACAGTACATAATGCAGAATAAGTTCAGTATTTTCCTTTGCTTCCTACTCAAAAGTGGATTAAAAAAATATGTGTCTACATCAGGTATTCAATACATTTCTGTTTACTAATTTATATAGCATAGACATTTGAATATTTTGATGAGATTTTATAGATTAAATAAATGCTGTCAAAAGTAATTACCTAGTCAATCCAAAATTTTATATACATATGTCCGTGCTTACTTAAGCAAAATTAAATTCAACAAATATTATGAATGCACATTCTTATTATGCCTAATAGGACCTATACTAGGTTCTTGGGAGATAAGGAAATTGGATGAGCAAAGGTCTTTCTCCTCAGAGAATTTGCAATTATTTACACATGATTATCAAATGATTATCATACAAAATGATGAATTATAATTGTGTAAAAGAGATCAAACAAAGTCTTATATAAGGTATAGAGAAATGTGGATAACTGCCCAAGATGCAGTTCCAAGATGGTAATTGGCAGAAGGTGGCATCTACACTTGACTTTAAATGATGATTAGGAAATCAACAGGTGAAGAGGACATAATGAGGTATGCTTGTAGTTGAGACAACACCTGAAATTATCTGTTCATTTCAGGGCACCGTGAGACATTCCTAAATTGAAGAACTTCCTTGGTGAAGGAATTTTAGTTCATTACTTTATGAATACTGGGTAACGAAATCATGAATGCTTAAGCCTATTGAAGAAAGTATTAAGGGAGACTATTGCTGTCTTCAAGAATATGAAAGGCTATTAGATGGGAGAATTTCACTTATTTTCTTTCAACCCAAAGAATAGAAAAGGAAATACTGGCAAATTTAAAATTAATATTGAAACCAAGAAAAAATATTCTATGATTTGAATTATAATGGAATGAATTCATTTTAGGAAATAATGAATTTCTCTGCACTAGATACTTTTAAGAAAATACTAGTTGACCATTTGTCAGTTATGTTGTATTGAAGAGTCTTTCGAGGCATGAATTGAATCATGTTGTAACTGAGGTCCCATGAATTGATTGTTCTGTCTAAATTATCAAGCAAAAACCACACGATATATGCATATATGCACATATACACAATATATATATATATATATATTACCAAACACACAATATGCACATATATTAGTAGTTCAGTCATTTATCAGTTATATCTGACTGCGACCTTATTTAAGGTTTTATTGGCAAAGATACTTGAATGAATGAGTGCTCTTTGCTTCTTCATTTATATTTTTAAGGTTTTTATTATTTTATTACTGCTATGATGGTTAATTTTCTTAGGAAAAAGTAACATTGTAGCTTGTGAAAATGATATTTTGACTTTCACCATTTAATAAGTAGCTAAACTAGAGAAAAGGAAGCATAGTAGGTGGGCCACCAGAATATGGTCAGGAATACCTGGGCTCAATTATTACCTCATGTACTTACTCTATTTACTCTGGGCAATTCACTGAATGACTCTTTTCATTTGCCTTATCTATAAAATGAGGGGGTTGGACACAATGTCCTTCTAAAGTCCTTTATCCATACCAATCAAACTACAAAAATAACTATTTTACTAAGCTAGAAAAATAGTAACAAAATTCATCTTAAGCAATAAAAGGTTAAGAATAACAAGGGAAATGATGAAAAAAATAGGTAAAGAAAGGTGGCCTAGATCTACAAGATCTAAAAACTATACTATAAAGTAGCAGTTATCAGATGTGCCTGGTACTAATTAAGAAATAAAATTAATGGATCAGTGGATTAGCACAGGTTCAAAAGAAACTGTAGTAAATGACTATAGTAATCTATTGTTTGACAAATCCAAAGATATCAGGTTCTGGGATAAGCAAACACTATTTGACAAAAATTGTTTGGAAAACTGGAAAATAATATGGCATAAACTAGGCATGGATCCACAACTCACATCTTATACCAAAATAAGGTCAAAATGGGTACAGGATTTATACATAAAGGGCAGCACCATAAATAAATTAACAGACCAAGAAATAATCTATCTATTAGACCTATGGATAGAGGAGAAATTTATGATCAACAAGAATTACAGTACATTATAAAGTACAAAATTAATGATTTTGACTATAACAAATAAAAAAGGTTTTGCACTAATAAAATCAATATTATCAAAATTATAAGGAAAGCAGAAAACTGGGGAATAATCTTCACAATTAGGAATTCTGATAAAGGTCTCAATTGTAAATTATATAGAGAATTGCATCCAATTTATAAGGTTATAGGTCATTCCCAATTGATAAAGATATGAATAGACTGTTTTTTATTATAATTTTATTTCTTTAAAGCAAGAGGTTACGTGACTTGTCCAAGGTCACACAGACAATTATTAAGCATCTGAGGCTGGATTTGAACTCAGTTCCTCCTGTCTCTAAGGCCAGCATTCTATCTACTGTGCCATCTAGCTGCCCCAATTAGACAGTTTTCAAATGAAGAAATTAAAGCTATATACAATTATATTAAAAATGCTCCAGATCATTATTGACTAGAGAAATTCAAATTAAAACAATTATGAGGTATCACCTCACACTTCTTAGAGTGGCCAAAATGAGAAAAAGGGAAAATGATCAGTGTTGGAGAGGTTGTGAGAGGATTGGGACATTGATGCATTGCTGGTGGAGTTGGGAACAGATCCAACTATTCTGGAGAGCAACATGGATCTGTGCCCAAAGACCAATAAAAATGTTCATTCCCTTTGTTCCAGCAATTCCAATTATAAACCTATATACAGAAGAAATCATAAAAAATAAGAAAAATTCCATTTATTCCAAAATATTCATAGCAACTCTTTTTGAAGTGGCAAAGAATTAGAAATTGAAGGGATGTCCATCAATTGGGAAATGGCTAAACAAGTTATGGAACATGAATACGATGTAATATTGTTCTATAAGAAATCATAAATTGTCTGACTCTAGAGACACTTTGAATAACTTATGGAATGCTGAGCAAAGGGAGCAGAATGAAGAGAACAATGTACACATTAACAATAACAATTTGAGATGATCAACCTTGATGGAAGCAGCTCCTCTCAGCAGTTCAGAGAGCTAGTATTAGACCAGTTATAGACAATGCTATCCCCATCCAGAAGAAGAAAAATAAAACAAAACAAAACAAAAATCCCTTCAGAATCTTATGAACAATTTGTAAAAATTATCTCTTATATATCTTTCCCTTAATTCTAATTCCTCATACCAAAAATTACTAATCTGAAAACATGTTTTTCAAAAATATGTATATAATTCTGACCTGATTGTTCATCACTGGGGGAGGGGAGTGAGGAGGGTGGAAAGACATTTTGTAACTTTAAAACATACATGTGCATATAAATGAAATAAAATTAAAAAAATCCTTTCCCACTTAAATCCTTGACCTTTAGATCTTATTCTAAAATTCCAGAGTAAATGTTCTTCGAAAAACCTATAATAAGAACTTAAATATACCTGAAAGAATCATTATTCCATTATCAATCATAATTTTGAATTCTGAGGGAGTAGGTTTCCCTGAGGGGTAAAATTATAGCATTTCCATATTGAATCACATTCATTCCATTTGTCTAATGGTATGAAATCACTATTTTTCCTCAAATATTTTCCCTCCATTTAAAGATTTCCAAATATTCTTTAATTATATTTAAATGATTAAATTCCTTTTTCTTATAAGCCTTAAAAGTTTGCTTCTAACTGAAGGACTTTTCACATTTATTATATTCAATGGGTATCTTTCCAGTATGGATTCTCTCATGTTCAGTAAGGTAATGCTTCTGAGTAATAGTTTTCTACCTTCAAAACAAGTATAGGGTTCCTCTACAATATGAATTATGACAGTTTACTGAGGGATGTCTTGTAAAGGAAGACTTTTCTACAAACATTACATTTATAAATCTTGTCTGCAGCATTAATTCTCTAATGGACAATATAAGTTAGAGTCTCACCTTCTTTTCAGATATCCTTCTACTGATTAAGTTTTCTTTCTATAGTAAAATACTCCCTGTTTCTAAAGTTTTTCCAGCATTTATATATTATAGTCTCTCCATGATTTCTCCATGATTTTCTTTATATACCCTTAATTCTCTCCTATCTCTGAAAGCTTTTCCACATTTACTATATTTAGTATTCTCTCCAGTATGAATTCTTTTACATGTTAAGCCATCCCTGAATTCAGAAAGCTTTCCCATATTCATTATATTCAAAGAGTTTCACTGGAAAATGAATCATTTTGTATTTTAAGGTGTTCCTCTAGCAAAACATTTTCCCAAAATCAATATACCCATGGAGCATCCATCTCTGCCATATGAAATCACTGGTGACAAAGTTTTCCCACTGTCGTTACACTTCTTTATCCAGGGAGAATTTTCTTTTGTTTCTTGAAGCCAATCGCCCAACTAAAGGTCTTCTGATATTCATTACATATTTATGATTTATTTCCTTTATGAAATTTTGCATACTGAATTAGGATACAATTATAATTATTTGATTTTTTCTTCATTATTAAACCTCTAATACTATCATTTTCAAATAGACTGAAAACTTTGCCACTTATATGACATTCAAAAGGCTTTTCCCCAGGTGGATTCTCCCATATTCATTAAGGTGTTCATAATGGCTGATTTCCTACACTCAATGCACGTAAAGGATTTCACTTCAGTAAGAATTCTTTAGAATTGAGCAAGGTGTCCTTTACTTTTAAACCTTCCTCACAATGATTATGCTCTAGGCCTTTCTCCAGTATGGATTCTTTGGTGTTTAACCAGGGATGAAGCAATGCTAAAAGATTTTCTACTGTTATTAGACACATATGGTTACTCTCTGATATGAATTCTCTGATGTTGAAGAATATATGCCTTATGCCTGTAGGCTATGGCACATTCACAAACTTTAAAAGACATCTTTCTTGGATATATTCTCTGATGTGCAATAAGGCATGAGCTATTATAGAAGGCTTTATCTGACTGAATTCATGTTTAGTGTTTTTATCCATTGTGTAATCTGACACTGGAAAAAAGTCAGAGTGGTAAATGACAGTTTCTTGTATTCATTGTCACACTTTTTTCCTAAGCAATTCCCATAATTGTCAATTATGTCTAATAACTGAAGTTCTTTCCAAGTATATCATATTGATGTTATTATATTCCTTGAGTAGTTCTATTTCTGGTGACAAGAACAGACTCTAACTATAACCTTCTTCCAAAAGTATTTTGTTCATGAGCATCCAACTCATGAGAAGTTGTTCAGTAACTGACAGACATTAAAATGTCTCAGAAAGATGCCAAGATAGCAGGGAGGCAGGAATTTCCAGAAACTCTCTTCCAAGACACTCTAAATACCTTAAAATTATGACTCTAAACAAATTTTAGAGAGACAGAAAGACTAAGTGAAACAATTTCCCAATCCAAGATAACTTTGAAGACCATGGGAAGGCTCTGTTCCACCAGAGCTGTAAGGAACTACAGTGCAGCTAAAGCAAAGGAGCTACAGGCAGAGCCCACAGTGTCCCTGGGTCCCTGAGGGTGCCAGGGTTCATGGGAACAGGGTTGATTTCTCGACCTCCCAACCTAGGTATCACCAAAGACAACTAGGAAGGTCAACGGGAAAACTCAGCCAGAGTGAGTGTGGAGTCCGGGCCAGGGAAGCCCTCAATGCACAGCTGACCCAGGAAACAGAAGTAGCTCTGCAGAACCTCCCAGAGACCCCCAGCATGGAGCCCCCCAACACGGAGCCTCTAACAGGGAGCCATGGCAGGGAGCCACCCAGCAGCTGCTTCCACAGGGCTCAGTCCGTAGACCTTAAGGGGGTGGGGGGAGACTGCCAAGGTCTGTCCCATATCCCTGGGATAGGACTGTTTTGCTTTGCCCATATTCAGACCCTGGTTGTAGTCTGAGGTCCCCTACTACCAAAGAAAATCAGGGACCCTCCTCACAATTCCTGGTCAGAGGGGAGTGCTTGTGATCATCCACAGATCAGAGCCAGGAGAGCAATCAGAGTTTGTCATAATATCTTGAAGGAACTAAGGACCCTGTGGGGGTGTCCTAAAATACCCCAAAGCTTGGAAAGTACATTAAAAACCAGGTAATAGACTGGGGAAATGAGCAAACAGAAAAATGAACCTGACCATAGATAATTACTTCGGTCCCATGGAGGATCAAAACACACAATCAAAAGATGACAAATTCCAAGCCTCTTTATCCAAAGCCTACAAGAAAAATGAGAATTTGTCTCAGGCTATGGAAGAGTTCAAAAACAAAGCTTTTGAAAATCAGTTAAGGGAGGAAGAGGAAAAATTGGGAAAACAAATGAGAGCAATGTAGTAAAATCATGAAAACCAATTCATCATCTTGTAAATAAATGTCAAAGAAAAATAGTATGCTAAAAACCAGGTTAGGTCAAATGGAACAAAAACAGTCCAAAAGGCCAATGAGAAGAAGAATGTCTTTGAAAGCATAATTGTCCAGTTGGAAAAGGAGATAAGAAAAACAACTTCTCCAAAGAAAACAAGTCCTTCAAATGAAGAATGGAGCTTAGGGAAGCTGATGATTTTGTGAGAAATCAAGAAACAATAAAAGAAATTCAAAACATTGAAAAACTAGGAGAAATGTGAAATATCTCATTGGAAAAACAATAACCTGGAAAACAGCTGCAGGAGAGATAAAAAAGAGACTTGAATTCATTTTTAAAGACTTTCTCCAGGAAAATTGTCCTAAGATACTAGAAGAAGAGGGTAAAATAGAAATTTATGGAACCCACCCATTACCTCTTGAAAGAAATTCCCCTCCCCCCCAAAAAAAACCTCCCAGGAATATTATAGCCAAATTCCAGAACTCCCAGATCAAGGAGAAAGTATTACAAGCATCCAAAACTAAATAATTCAAAAATCGTGTAGCTACCATCAGAATTACACAACACTTAGCAGCATTCACAATAAAGGCTTGTAGGGCTTGGAATGTGATATTACAAAAGGCAAAAGAGGTTAGATTACAACCAAGAATCAATTACCCAGCAAAACTGAACATCCTCTTCCAGGGAAAAAGATGGGCATTCAATGAAATAGGAAATTTAAATGTTCATGTTGAAATTACCAGAGCTGAACAGAAAGATTGATCTTCAAGGTCAGGACTCAGGTGAAGCAAAGAGAGGGTGGACAAGAACTTAATGGGTGGAGGAGTTAATGGTGTTGAACTTTGTGTATTCCTGTATGGGAAAATGATACTGTTAACTCATATAAACTTTCTTTATTATAATAATACAATTAGAGTTATCAGAATTCAGTGTAGTGCATGAGAACAGTCAATATACACATCCTTTGCTATGTAATACAATATGTCATTTTAAAGAGATCAATGGGGGCATCTGGGTGGTACAGTGGATAGAGCACCATTCCTGGAGTCAGAAGGACCTGAGTTCAAATCCGGCCTCAGACACTTAATAATTACCTAGCTGTGTGACCTTGAGCAAGCCACTTAACCCCATTGCCTTGCAAAGGCAAAAAAAAAATCCAAATGGGTCAAAAAATTACACATACAAACACACACACACACACACACACACACACACACACACACCCAATAAGGTATAGAAATACATTTTCCCCTAGAGTAAAAAAGGAAGGAAGGGCATGGGAGAAGGGAAATGGGAAGGGGAAATGAGGGGGAGTATGGGTGATAGAGAAGAGGAAAGACCATGGGAGAGGCTCATTCAATACAACACACTTTTTTTTTGCAGAGTGGTGGGATTGGATGGCTTTTCCGGGGTCACAGGGCTGCGTAATTATTGGGTGCGTGAAGTCAGCTTTGGACTCTGGTCTGGTCTTCCTGACTCTGTCCACTGAGTCACTTGACTGTCCCATAGCACACAGTTGAAGAAGGAAAACATAAAAGGAGAGAGAGAATAGAATAAATGGGAATGGGAAGGAATAGATGGAGAGAAATACAGTTAGTAGTAATAGCAGCTATGGAGAAAAATAATTGAAGCCACTTCTCTAGCAGACTTATGATAAAGAACACAATCCATCCCAGAAGACGGAACTGATGCTATCTGCACACAGACTCAAGAACATTTTTTTTCTTTTCCTCTACCTTTGTTATTTATGAGGTTTTCCTATCTTTGAGTTAGAGGAGGAATTACTTTCACAACAAGATTATTTTAGTAATGTGTAAATAGGTGAATTTTAAAAAATCACAAGTTTCACAAAACCTGGAATTTCAGATTGGATTCTTTGAGTGTCCTTGTGTGATGCTTCCAGCCTCTAGAGGTTTCCAGGCTCAAGAAGAGGTCATCATAATCATTGAAAAGAATCTGTTACTTCTAAGCAAATGACTTACTACTTGATTTTATCTTTTTGTGTTCTTAATAATAGAATATGGAAAAATGTCTCTTTCTGCTATTCCATGGAGCTCTCCTATGTCCAAATGGGAAATCTCATGAGGTTGGAGGACTGGTATTCACTCAAGAGAAACAAAGTTCTGACAGTTTTCCAACAACATGAGACTTCACAGGGTCTTCTGAACTGTCACCCAGTGACCTGACTCCTACCCAGTGAAATCTACACGGACGGTGTAACTCTACACCTGGTCATCAGAAGCCTAGAAATCATTCTCTCCTGCTCTTCTCCTCCTTTTTGAGGAAAGCAGAATCTGAAAAACCTCTTTTCTTATGCTTCAGGTGCCACCTCCTTAGCTCTGGATGAACCTTGGCCCAGGCTACTCCTGGTATGACCAAGGTCACCTCCAGACTTGCCAGATATCCAGCAAGTGCAGTGCCTGGTCATCAGAACTATGGCATGTATGTTGGCATGTGAATTTGCCCCCATGCACTGATGGAGGGTTAGGGGTATGGCTGGACTTTTACATGATATAAATTCAAAGCATATTTTATTTTAAAGAAATACATGCTATTTGTGTCACATGGTCATTTTAAAATTTCTATAAGTTTCATTGCCCATTGCAATTTTCTTTCACATTTGAACTTGGACAGTAATGAAATTTGCACACTACTTAAAATTTTGAATTCTTCTGATTTTTAACTCATTTTAATTAAATATGGTTATAACATTGGCAAGAAGAAAGGAGATAACAGTGAAATAATCCTACTTTAGATTTTTCTGAGATTCCAGAAAATTTAAAACAAATTAATCTAATTCCTGAGTTCATCCTATCTCTTCCTTTGACCTCAGGTTAGAAACAGCACCATGACAAATCTTACACTTAGATCATTTTTTCTTTTACAGTTCTAAGACCAGGCCTTGTCTATCAGACAACATTACTTCACTTGAAGATCCAGATGTATGGAACATATGAATTACAGATTTTGTTAGAAATGTAGAACCACTTGAGGATCCATAATAGAGGGGCTCTTCCTCTACCTAAGCAATGAGGACTCGTTTAATTGGCTTCTGAACTAGATAAAACAAGGTGAGTATCCTTTTCCCTACATGACTCCTTTCTACTGGTTTCAAGATATAATTATGACTTTCTGAATTCTGGAAGTCTGGTGGGGTGATGCTGCCTCTAAAGAAATTCCTTCAACCATGAAACCCCTAGGGATTGCCAGGCTTAAGAATAAGCCATCATAATCATTGGGGGGGGGGAAGGCTATTACTTCTATAAACACTCTGTGGTCGATATATTTAAACAAAACTTACCAATTATTTCCCATATTTTGTAACTCTTCATCTGTAAGTTATAAAGACATGACAATGCCTTCTGAGCTCTCTGTCTGATAAGGCCAAGCAGTCTCATGAAAAGAAAATATTAATTGTCTCAAAAAAGTTATTGCAATTCTATGAAAAGTCAAATTGGGAACAGAAAAACTAAGCTTGGCTTATTGTTGAGGAAGCTAACTGTGCTTTAGTTTCTCTGGTGATGGGATTATTTCACATTAATCTCAAGAGCTAACCAGACATAAGGCAGACTACCATATCTAAATGTGTCAATAAATCTGTAGCTCTTAAGGAAAACCCATCATTTTATCAATTTTCATGAAGATTTACCATGCACCTGCATACTAACCATACATTTTCAGAATAGGTAATTTTTGTGTTCTTAAAACCATTGCTTGCACTAATAGTTGGACCTGATATGAAATGATTTAATCTTTATTAATAGAAAATGTTTCCATTTGTTTGATATGTTAATATGCAGGCTATTTGTAATGTTAAATGCAATGTAATTGAGATAATTTAAAAGTTCCAAGGATAATGTTATGATTAATTCATATGTAAACAATTTGACATCTTTCATTCATTAAGGAAGGAGAAAGTTTAAACTAAATGAAACTTGGGTGAGTTCATTTGTGACACCAATTATAATCATAAAGAGCTAATTCAGCTTAAAAGATAGATGTCTTAAGGTCATTTTATTTCTTACTGAATGATATTAGATGTTCTAATTTATCATCATTCCTTTTCTTTTCTAAAGAAGTTCTAGGTGAAATAATTTATCATATTTGTAGATTGGCTGGGTTGCAATAAGATACTCACATTTTAAACAATTTAATTTATTTCTGGAAGTTGCAGATAAGTTCTATGTCCTTCAGGTAAACGATTCAAAATGGTTTTGGTCCATTATAAATTTCTTTCCCTAATCTGGTCCCCTAATCCCCATTTGTTTTTATTGGGAAATAACTATATGATAATTTAAATAAAATTTGCCTGGAGGAATGGAAAGGAAACTGGGTTTGGATTTAAGAAAACTTTAGTTCAAATCCAGCTTCTGATATTTACTTGCTATATGAACAAAAGTAAATGAAATTCTCCTGGAGTCTGTTTCCTTGCTTGTAAAAAGTAATTTTATTAATAATTGTGATGACTGCCACCCAAGCTCAAATGAGGAAATGTACATAAAATGTTATCTAAAGAACAGCCATTGTGTGATCTATAAGATGTAAAATCCTATCTTGCTCATATGACTTACATGCAGTTGGGTTAAAGAAAGACATGACAGGTGTTACAATTCCAAATATCATTTGTGGAACCTCTTGGATTTGGTAACAAGAATAAATATCCATATTTCAGGCATTGAGTCAAATGATTGAAGGACCATATTAGATTTGGAAGGGATGGACTCATCAGAATCAAATTATAGAAAGATAGAGAAATTCTAGTGAATATTTTTGTGATGGAAGTCCAAACACTGAATCTTGAGCACTGGAAGCCTGGATTCAGAATCACTGACCATTTCCTATGGAAAAAAAAAAACTTTGATCTATATATTCAGATCACCAGATTTTAGAGACTTTGGAAATATCTAAAAGTCTAGGCAATAATTAATTCTCATTTTTTCCATTTGCAGATTTTAAAATTAAATCCCTTTATTTCCTTGCTACCCTTAATTTTTAATTTTTATTGTGTAATCATAATTTCTATATGATTTGTTTATTCTTTTTCATAAATTTTCTATTATTCCTTAAATATCTTATTTTATTATGAAATTATTATAAGTGTATTTTCTTTTTCTTTTTTAATTATTTTTTCCAATACTATAAAAAATAGTATTGGACATCCATTTTTGTAAGCTTTTCAGTTACATATTTTTCTCTCTTCTCTATTTCCTCTTCTGTTGGATAGACATGGAAGCAATCTAAAAATAGGATATGCAAGTATAATTATGTTAAACATTTTCATATCAGTCAGGTTGTAAAAGAAGAATCAGAACAAAAGGAAAAGGACATGAGTAAGGAAGTGAAAACCTAAAATAAGTTTTAAAAAGTTTAAATAGTATGCTTTATTTTTTAATTGATAGTTAATTTTTTTCAGTTATTTGCTATGGTAGTTTTCTCAAAATTCATCCATTTGCAAATTTAGAAGTTACACATGTTTCCACTGCCCTCCCTTCCTTGCCCACTTCCTTTGGGAGTGAATAGTCTGGTAAAAGTTGTGCGTGTACATTATTGTTTAACATAATTACATATTAGTAATTTTGGTTAAGAGGAGCCAGGATTAAAGGGAAAGAAGTGACATCATGAGGTTGGAAGGAAAATCAAAAGAGAAGTTTTTAAAAAGTAAACTCAGTGTACATTCAGATTCCATGTTTTTGTTTTTATTTTTTTCCCCTCTGGATGTGGATGTCCATAACATTGTCTCCCTTGCTCACTGAACTGCTGAGAGAAGTTGGCATTGATCATAGCTGATCAACTCACGATGTTGTTAATGTGAACAATGTTGTCTTAGTTCTTTTCCCTTCATTCAGCATTAGTTGATATAATTAATTGCATGTTTCTGTAAAGTCTGATTCATGATTTCTTAAAGAATAAAAGTATTCCTTAACATACATATACAATAACTTGTTCAGTCATTCCCCAGTTGATGGGCAACCCTTCAATTTCCAATTCTTTCCACTAGAAAAAGAGCTACTATAAATATTTTGAACATGTGAGACTTTTCCCATATTTTATGATTTATTTTTGATATAGACCTGGTATTTCTGAGTAAAAGGATGTGATCAGTTTTTTGCTCTTTGAGCAATGATCCATATTGCTCTCCAGGATGACAGAATGAGTTCATAACTCCACCGACAGTGAAATTTTCCCATATCTTCTCCAGCATTGATCATTTTCCTTTTTTTTGTCATCTTCATCAATCTGATAGGAGTGAGATGGTACCTGTTTTGATTTGTATTTGTCTAATCAATAATGATTTGGAATGTTTTTTCATATGATGATAAATATATAGCTTTAATTTCTTCATCTGAAAACTATCTGTTCATATTCTTTGACCATTTATCAATTGGTGAATTACTTGTAATCTTATAAATTCGATTCAATTCTCCATATATTTTGGAAATGTGACCTTTGTCAAAAATACTAGATGTGAAAATTATTTTGCAGTTTTCCATTTCACCCTTAATCTTGACTGCATTGTTTTTATTAGTGCAAAAACTTTTTAACTTGAATCTAGTTAAAAGAATCCATTTTTCAATTTATAATGTTCTCTATTTCTTTTTTTGTTCATAAATTTCTCCCCTTTCAATATTTGAGAGGAAGAGTATTTCTTGATTGTTAACTGTTCTATGGTATTACCCTTTATTTCTAAATGCTGTATCCATTTTGTACCTTATTTTGATAATAGGGTATGAGATGTGGGTCTAGACTTAGTTTTTGCCATACTATTTTTCAGTTTTTTTCAGCAGTTTTTGTCAAATAGTGAGTGCTTATCCCAGAAAATAATTTCCTTGAGTTTCCCAAACAATGGGTAACTGTAGCCATTTACTACTATTTTTTTGTACCTATTATAATCCACTAGTCTATTTCTTAGTCATTGTCAAGCTGTTTTGATGATTGCCACTTTATAGTATGGTTTTTAGAGTGGATTCAGTTAGGTCACCTTTCTTTGCACTTTTTTTTCATCATTTTCCTTGTTTTTCTTCACCTTTTGTTGCTCCAGATAAATTTTGTTGCTACATTTTCCTAGCTTTGTAGTTTCATAGTTTGATTAGTATGGCACTCAATAAGCAATTTCATTTGTATAGAATTATAATTTTTATTATATTAGCTCAGTGTATTCATGAGCAAATGATGTTTCTACAATAGGTTAGATCTAACTTTATTTGTGTGAAAAGAATTTTGTAATTTTGCTCATATGGTTTCTGAGTTTGTGTTGGGAGATAGAGTCCTAAGTATTTTATGATGTCTATAGTTAGTTTAAATGGAATTTCTCTATCTCTTATCTTTGGGCTTTGTTGTTCATATATAGAAATGCTGATGATTAGTGTAGGTTTATTTTACATCCAGTTTGTTAATTGTTTCAAAGACTTTTTTTGGATGATTTTCTTTATTTTTCTTGTTTTTGCAAGGCAGTGGGGTTAAGTGACTTGCCCAAGGTCACACAGCTAGGAAATTATTAAGTGTCTGAGGCTGGACTTGAACTCAGGTCCTCCTGACTCCAGGGCTGGTGCCTTATCCACTGAACCACCTACCTGCCCAGATGATTTTCTATAGTACTCTAAATGCATCATCATATCATCTGCAAAGAATGAAAGTTTTGCTTTCTCATTTCCAATTCTTTTTTTTGTTTGTTTTTTCCAAGGTAAATGGGGTTAATTGACTTGCCCAAGGTCACACAGCTAAGTAATTATTAAGTGTCTGAGGTCGGATTTGAACTCAAGTACTCTGACTCTGACTCTATCCACTGAGCAACCTAGCTGACCCTCATTACCAATTCTAATTCGTTCAATTTCTTTTTCTTCTCCTTTTATTTCTAAAACTAGCAATCATAATACTATATTGAATAATAGTGGTAATAATAGGCATCCTTGTTTCATCCCTGGTTTTATTGGAAAACCTCCTAGTTTATTTCCCTTCCACATAATGCTTAATGATGGTTTGTGATAGATACTGATTTTTTTAAAGAAAAACACCCTTTATTCCTATACTCTCTCTAGTGTTTTTATTAGAAATGGTTACTATATTTTACCAAAGCTTTTTCAGCTTCTATTGAGATAATTATATAATATCTGTTGGTTTTGTTATTGATATGTACAGTGCTGATTGTTTTCTGACTGTTAAACTATCCCTACTTACCTGGTATAAATTCTACCTAATCATGTGATTTTAATCTAGTAATAACTTGTATTCTCTTTGCTAAAATGTTATTTAATATTTTTGCATCAATGTTGAATGGAAAATTTTCCTTTGTCTGTTTTGACTCTTCCTGATTTAGTTATCAACACCATATTGCTGTCATAAAAGTAATCTGGCAGAACTCTATTTTCTTGAAATAATTGCCATAGAATTGAAATTGATTGTTTCTTAAATGTTTAAGGTAGAATTTGCTCGTAAATCCATCTGGGTCTGGAGATGTTTTCTTACAGAGTTTATTAATGATTACTTCAATTTTTTATGATATGGGATTATTTATGTATTTTATTTCTTCTTCTGTTAATTTGGATAGTATATTGTTTTGTAAACATTCATCTATTTCACTCAGATTGTCAAATTTATTGGTATTCATTTGGGAAAAATAGCTCCAAATTGTTACTTTAATTTCCTCCCCCTTGGTGGTGAGTTCACCCTTTACATTTTTATTACTGATAATTTTTTCTTTCTTTTTTAAGCCAATTAACTAAAGTTTTATCTATTTTATTGTTTTTCATAAATCCAACTCAGTTTTATTTATTAGAGCAATGGTTTTCTTGCTTTCAATTGGATTAATTTATCCTTAGAGTTTCAGAATTTCTAATTTGTTATTTAACTGGGAATTTTAAAATTGTTCTTCCTCTAATCTTTTTTAATTTCACGTCCAATTCATTGATCTCCTCTTTCTCTATTTTATTCATATAAGCATTTAGAGATATAAAATGTCCCCTAAAAACTGCTTTGCTTGCATCCCATCAATTTTGGCATGATGTCTCATTGTTGTCATTGTCTTGGATCATAACTTTCTATGGTTAGGATTCTTTGGGGGTTTTTGCTCATTTTGATATTTGAGTTCTGCTCCTGGGGTAAGCAGGGAATATAGTCCTGTGGTTTTTGTGCTGGGGTTGGGATCCAGTTCCTGGCTTATCTCTTGCCAAGATGATGCCTATGCCGAAGTTTATTTCTTTCTTATGCCCAGGTTTTGCCTGGTTTGTTCTCAACTCTGTCCTATCTGTTGCTCCACCTTCCCAGGGATCAGACTTTGTCTGGGTTAGGGACACTCACTGCTGCTCTGCTATCAACTTGGCTGACTGAGCAGGGACTTGAGTTTCATGTACCTAAATCCTCGCACTGGTTTTTGGTTTTTCCTATCTAGGCTGGGCTTTATTTGAAACAGAACTTTACTGAATATCTTTCACAATATCTTGATTTGAGAACTTCCTTCACTCTTTTTTTTTGTCAGGATCTATAACTTTAACGTTTGTGTAGAAGCATCATTTAAAACTATATTTTGAGGGGTGGCTAGGTGGTGTAGTGGATAAAGCACCGGCCCCGGAGTCAGGAGTACCTGGGTTCACATCCAGTCTCAGACACTTAATAATTACCTAGCTGTGTGGCCTTGGGCAAGCCACTTAACTCCATTTGCCTTGCAAAAACTTAAAAAAAAAACTATATTGGGAAAAGCTTGTTGAACTTGTTAGCTTTGGACTGTCATCTTGACTCCCCCTACCCCCCCCCCAGTCTTGTATTTTAGTATCCAGGTTTGAACTTGGGTATTCCTGGCCAACCTTTAAGCTAACTCTGAAGCTACATTTCCTCCTTAGCTGCAACAAACATGCATGCACATATTGATAGACCTCTCAAAGAGAGACCTAGCTAGGTTACAAGAAATTTAAAAATCTTCCAAATTTTCTCCCTCCTCCATTCTCTTTCCTCTTCTCCACATCCTCAAAATAGCAACACTTCACTCTTTTCCTCTTAGCTGATAAGGCAATTCAAGGAAAAGCACATTATATGCTTCAAATAATAGAGGTGATTTAAGCATTGGCTTTCTTGATTTCTAGTAGGAAAATGAAGAATATAGTGTTGTATGTGTCTTGAATTCCAAAGAAAAAAAGAATAAAAAGAATATCAGGTATCTTACAGTAGTTTGACATCACTCATGCCATTTGCACTACATTAGACCTCACCAGGAAGACAATGTGCTCCTAGTTTGTTAGATAAATCATGTAAGCTGAATTTTAAATCACAGGCCAGTAAAGGTAATTTAGTTCATTGAAGGTTTTTCATGATTCCCTAACAGAACTATTATAGACTTCCCTTAAGCAATGAATATATACTTCCTATGTAAAACCATATTTTTCAAAGCAAACTTCCCCTGTGGCTTACATTTATTACTTTCTAGGCAAAAGGGTTTCTAGGTGATTGCTCATTCCTCCCCAGGGATTTCTTCTATTCCTCCATTATTTTTGTCTTATAATGTTCAATTTGCTAATGTTCTATTCCTTAATCTTTACTTCCCCAGCAAACACACACACGCACACACAGATACACACACAACCAGCTATACACACAGAGACACATCTATACACACTTACACACATACACATACAACTTTTTAATTTTTCATAGACTGAACAAATTCCTTAGCATTATTCAAGTATATGTATTTACATATACTCACACAAACATACTACTACTTTTAAATTCTTAGACTGAAATCTTAAGCATTGGCCAACACTTGCTTCTTCACCTATTTTTTGGATTCTTTAATGACCTGGTATTGAACATTGGAGAAGGATGGTTATGTGTCAAGAATAATAGATGTTCCTTATGTCTCTCTTATTCTCTCTACCACCAAATTGCTAAAATGCTTTAATTGAGCCTAACAACAAAAGAAAGGTGTTAGTTCATCTTTTGTTTATTGAGATTTTGTTGTTTTTAGAGCATGAAGCAGACTTGTAAAAACTAAAGTGTATCTTTGCATAGTATTAATGAATCATTGTCCTTTGCATTGGAGATCATTATTGACTCACAATGTTTTGAAGGAATTTTTCTCATAATTATGAGAAATTTTTACTGCCATGTCCATAATCTATAAACCAAACACATTTATAGACAAATGATCAGCACTGGATATATGTTCTATTATATAGGAACAAAGAGAAATCAACACCATTCATAAAATGAACCATTGGCCTTTGCCTTGGCCTTCTTTATATAGCAGGAAAAAATGGATAGAGTTTATCATTCAATTTAATTCAACAAACATTATTTAACCAACTGTTTAATATAAGGCACTGGTGATAAAAAGACATTTTTTTTAGTTTTTGCAAGGCAATGGGGTTAAGTGGCTTGCCCAGGGCCACACAGCTAGGTAATTATTAAGTCTGAGGCTGGATTTGAACTCAGGTACTCCTGACTCCAGCGCCAATGCTCTCTCCACTGCGCCACCAAGTCATCCCAAAAAGATATTGATAGTTTTTTTTTTAATCTCAATGGACTTATGTTCTATTTCAGGGAAATTTATCTGAAATACTTATCTCTAGGTAATTGGGAAATAGTTAAATAAATGCATAAAAGGGAATAAAAAAGGAATGTTGACATACATGGCTAATATAAATATAATAGAGATAAATATAATACAAGGTCAAATGTTTTCCTGCAGAAGGGAAATCCAGGAAAATTAAAGTTCTCTGAGAAAACTGGAGTAGTGTAGAAAGGTTTTCAGTTGCATAACCCTGAAGAAATTTATAGAGAAGACAGCATATACATTAAGTCTTGAAGGGAAAATGGAATTTAGAGAGGCAAAAGTGAAGATTCAAGAAATCAGTCAAAAAAGGTGTTTGATGTCAGCTTTCAGAGGGCCTAAAATTCTAGATTAGGGATATTTTACTTTATTCTAATGGAAATGAGTATCTAACAAATGAATAACATGATCCTTTGGCATTATAGCATGATAATTTTATATGTATGGAAGTATGTATATTTTCATGTATATATATATATATTTACATGTACACGTATGTTTATATCTATGATATTGTTTTTACCTCAGAAAGCAGACTTACAAATATCAAAATTCATTTGTAGATGCACACAAATACACATGCTTTGATCATGAACACTTGTTTTATTACATATAGAGATTGTTATATACTAATTTAATTGTTTTTTCAGTTCCAGATTTGTCTCCTTTGCCCAAATGTCCCCTACCAATTGAAAAGGAAGTCATGTAAAACAAGTCACAAGGAACTATTGGTAAAGAAACTATTTTTCCTTTTTTCAATTTAATAGACTTAGAAAGTTGTCTGGGATACTGAGACATTTTGTGAATGACTCAGAATCACAGGGCCAATATGTCCCTGAGGCAGGATTCAAAGCTAGTTCTTTCTGAATTTAAGGGTGGTGCTCTAGCCATTAGAGCACCCAATCACCAAATCATTGGGAAAATTTCTTTGTCAGTGGAATAGAAAGGGTAGATTGTAGGTTTGTATTACAGCTATAAGACTATGTTCTGTCACTCTGGAGAGTCATGGTTGTTCAGTTTTCTGGAAACAAAATGACTTTTGGGTTAGAGATTGATCCATCTATATATTTCTTATCCAACAAAACTTCTTCTCTTGACTTTCTATCAGAATTTCCCTCTTGTATCAGTAGTAATGGGAAGCTGTTGAATAAGTACGGAAACAGTAAGCCATGTATGTCAACATTCCTTTTTTATTCCCTTTTATGTATTTAGTTAACTATTTCCCAATTACCTAAAGATAATTTTAACAATAATTTCTTAAGATTTTAAGTGTAAAATTCTTCCTCTTCTCACCCTTCACCCCTCCTTGAGAAGGCAGGCCATTTTATATCAATTACATTTGATATCATTTAAAATGTACATATAAGATAAATAATTATTTCTTTCATATTAAGAATCAATTAATTGAATTAGAACCAGGATTTTTTTTCCAGAAAACTGTTCAGTCTCTGAAGACCATTGTTGATGAATGAGATTGCCAAAATCCCTATAGTAAATGCTTTTCAATGCTGTGTGAGAGACCCTACCAACTAGAGAACTTTGCAAAGAATTTACTCTAAATTGAATTCCAGCCCATTGTGTTACAATCAAGCTAACTAAGCCTTGAAAAAGTCTACAGATGGTCTGATTTAAGATCTCTCTTTGTTCATGAGTGACATAATCAGTGATATCCCTCAGTCCTTCATTAAATTACATCCACATATCATTATAATATTCATTCTCTCATTATTTATTAACCCATCAGTGTAAACTGCCACCTTTAGAATTATGTACTCTTCCAATGGCATATAAGAATTGAGTGAGTTCTATGAGGAGGTCTATAGAATTCAAGAATGTCACTGACTTATTTTTATTGATTATATTCTAACATTATTAATACCATGATAAACTCTCCAGAAACTATCTCTCTTGAACTTTTTATATCTCACACATTTGAAGTCAAGCAAAATGCATTTCCATATCATCATTTCTTATAGCATATCCTATTTTTATAATTCTTTGCTACCATAAAAAGAACTACTATAAATATTTTTGAACAAATAGGTCATTTTCCCTTTTCCTTAATTTTTGGGATATAGACCTATTAGTGATATTGCTCAAAAAGTCTATACAATTTTATAACCCTTTGGATATAACTTCAAATTGTTCTTCATAATGATTGGATTAGATCACAATTCCACCCAAAGTGCACATGTTCCTGATTTTCCACAACTTCTCAAGCAATTGTCATTATTCTTTACAACAATGTTAATCAATTTGATAGGTATGATGTGGTATATTAGAGCTGTTTTAATTTCATGTTTTTAATCAGTAGTGATTATAATATAACTTTTATTCAGAAAAGTGAATGTTTTCATTCTTTGACTACTTATCAACTGGGGAATGACTCATTTTTAAAAATAAATTTGTTTTACTCCTTATGTATTTGAGAAATGAGGTCTTTATTAGACAAATTTGTAAATTTTCCCCATTTATCTATTTTATCTGAATTTTAGCTGTATTAGTTTGGTTTGAGAAAAAAAATTTTAAGATCAAAATTATCTATTTCACCTACCATAATTCTTTTATCTGCTTTTTGGACATAAAATCTTCTCTTATTCGTAGAACTGACAAGTCCATTTTTCCATGCTCCCCTCATTTATTCATGATATTATCTTTTCTGTCTGAATCATTTATCTGTTTTGACCTTATTTTGTCATACAGTGTGAAATATTGGTATAAACTTGATTTGTGTCAAATTGTTTTTCAGTTTTCCAAGGAATTTTTGTTCTATTTGACTTTGGGTTTATCAATCATTAGGTTATTATGATCATTTAACATTGTATATTATATATCTAATCTATTCCATTTATCCATCTAGTCAGGACCATTTTAGTTTGATCATTTCCATTGTGTAATATAATTTGAAATCTGAAATTGCTAAGCCATTTTTCTTCACATTTTTTTCACTGATTTCCTTGACATTTTGACCTTTTGCTCTTCCAGATATATTTGGCTTTGTTTTTTTTATTTCCCCAGCTCTATAAAATATTTCTTTGGTAGTTTGTTTGGTATGGCACTGATGAAGTAAATTTACTTGGGTAGAATTGTCATTATCATTCTATTGGTTCAGTCTACCCATTCTACATAGAAGTGATACCATATGCAAATTATTTGAGCAAGGAATAATTTACTTTCCAGATCCATGGAAAATTGAAAAAAATTATTATCAAAGAAGAAATAGAAAGAATTACCAGATATAAATTAATATTGATTATATTACATTAAGATGTTTTGCATAAACTAAAAACAAACAAGATTAGAAGGAAAGTAGAAAGCAGGAAAAGAATTTTTACATTGTGTCTCTGATAGCACCCTCATTCTCAAATATATAGAGAATTGAATCATGAGTCCTTGTGATTGAAATTGATTTTCTTCCTCAGGGTCTGTGGTCCATTGGGATCAGAATTAATACTGTTCCCTCATGTTTCCACTCCCTCTTGAATGAAAGTGCTCCTCTGTGTCATTGAACTATATCCCTGCAAGACTAGTTCTATATTCAGTGCTAATAATACCCTATAATCCCTTTCTTGGTCCGTTTTCATCTCTGAGAACTCCTAAACCTGCTCCTGCTTTTGTCATCATCACCTATTGCTAATACAAGTGGTTCAGTCACCTGGGCTTTTGACTGCAAAACTCCTTTTCCCATCTCCTGTGTTTTGACTTGGAAGAATGCCTCAGAGAAGCTAATGGTGCAGTGGATAGAGTACCAACTATGGAAACAGAAGAAGCTGAGTTCAAATTTCTTCCTCAGTCACTTAATACTTACTAGCAAGTCTCTTAACTCCATTATCTTGCAAAAAAACCCCAAAAAAGCCTCATTTGAATTTTTGTTGGCTCTATCAAATGAGACATTGAGTTGAATCTTTTTTATTGTTGCTTGGAAGAAAATGTTGTGATTTTTCAGCTCAGTGCTTTCCTTACTCCATCATCTCTACTCCCAAAAGTTTTCTGAAAATGTAGGTCTGTGGTAAGGTACAATTTCGAAATATATTTTCTTACTAAATTCACATGTCAGAGAACATTGGTGGCACAGTATGACACTGAAGTCAATCTAAGACTCTTTCTAAAGTGGAATACTGACTCCTTCTATAATTAACAAATTTGGTACATTTGTGACCCAAGTCACAAAAGAGTGTAAAACTGAATCAAGCTATATCAGTAATAAAACTATAAATGAAATTCAACTCAGCTTTTCTTTTGTCCATAAAAATGCTAATGTTACTATCATTTTGTTTATATTTAATAGTATAATAAAGAAAATTAATAAAGATGGCAACATTTTATTAAATGGGAAAATTGATGCAGAAAACCTTAGATAGTTAAAATCACAAAACAATTCCTGGATGACTGAATAACTCATTTGTCATGAAATCCATGGTGCTTTTGGGCATTTGGCAGAATTCTGGAAGGAGATGGAAAACAGTCTTGGACATTCAAAAAAAGCCCCAACAAAACCCTGAATTTGAAAACTCATATTTATACTTATGACTATAATCTAAATAAAATAATTTGCTATCCACCATATTTTCTATCTGAATCAAGATCTTTTATAATTTAAGCAGCAGGTGCCTCATCAGAATCCTCAGAATGGAGTTCATTCTGCATTGTTGCATGACTATAGTATAAGTAATTAGTATGAGACTGAGTGGATAGACTGGTTAAATAAAAAGCTACAGCATAATAGGGATTGCAAAATACAATACTGAAATACAGCAATCTAGCAGTAAGGAACTCTAGTATCTTTGCTGCCTTTTATTGTGTTGTCACAATTCAGTCAGAAATATGGATGCCATAATTTTTTCAAACTAATAAGATTCTTTTCATAACTTCTTTCTGAAAGAGTCCTTTTCAGGCAAAAGTACTTTGTGGAATCATCTCTTGAAGGGAAGGATATTGTAAATCTGCAGGCTCAATAGTCATTTTCCCTTTCTCTTGCAAATTCACAATCATTTATTTAGAGAAATTGCACTTAACCTTTTGGTGTGAAACATGAATGCCAAAGGTGATGAAGTTTCAGGAAGTATTTAATCAATTCAGCTTACAGTAAAAAAAAAATCATTGGATACCATATAAAAAGGACATTGCTCAATGACCTTGAGTCAAGTAACTTACTTTCTCTTTGTCTTAGTTTCCCCATATGGAAAAATGAGGACAATAATAGCACCTATTTCCCAAGGTTACCATGAGAATCAAATGAGATAATATTTGTAAAGTACTTGGAAAGCCTTAACATGCTATGTGTAAACGTAAACTATTATCATTTACAAGGATAGAAGTAAAAAATAGAAGAATTCTCTAGTGTCATGGAACATGCATTCCTGTTTTGGGAAATGGTTTTTATACAGATAAGTAAGAAGTATATGTAAAGCAACACATTATTTATGAAATAATAACTAGGGGGTTTACAACATACCTTACATAAGAAGAGGCTCCAGAACTGTGTTTCAATAAAAACTACATTAAGTAGCTACCAAATTTATTTAATTTTTGGTAAGCTTAAATCCCCTTCTTTTAGTTTGATCATATTTTTGACTTCTCCACACTGAAATCCTTCACTTATACAGCATGAATAGAGAAAAGATGTTTCAATACACAAATCCTTCAATGTAAATTAATTTTAACTACTAAGGGCTTATCTGTCTTGTCAGCATTTTCTTTTTTGATTTTTTTAGGTTTTTGGGGTGTTTTGCAAGGCAAATGGGGTTAAGTGGCTTGCCCAAGGCCACACAGCTAGGTAATTATTAAGCATCTGATCCAGGATTTGAACTCAGGGCCTCCTGATTCCAGGGCCGGAGCTCTACCCACTGCGCCACCTAGCTGCCCCTCTTTTTTGATTTTTAAGGAATAGATGCATCTGAATTTGAAGTCAAATTCAGCACCACTGCCTTTCTATTGATTCCACATAAAGTTTAATTTTCATACAAACTTCTATAGTGATTTGCCATAGCAAAATGAAAAAATCAGGCAAGTAAGACAGTTTTGGACAAAAAAATGAATATTTTATTTTATAAAAAGAACAAATATGCAAATAAGTTCTATTTTATTTTATTCTACCATTGCAAAATATGAAGAAAAGATTGAGTATGATATTGTTTTGTGAAGAATAAAACAGTCATGGGCAGCTAGGTGGTGGAGTGGATAGAGCACTGGCGAATCCAGCATCAGACACCACTTACTAGCTGTATGACCTTCAGCAAGTCATTTAACCTTGATTGCCTTGAATCCAGGTCATTTTTAGTCATCTTGTTTCATATCTGCCCACTGGACCCAGTTGGCCCTGGAGACTGGTGACTTTGCACAGCACCCGCCCCCCCCACTCAAATCCAATTCAGGTGTTTGTCATGGCATCACCTCATTAAAGAAACAGTCTTCTTTAAAAATGAAGGTTAAACATTATCATCAAAAGATAATCATGGGGCAGCTAGGTGGCACAGTGAATAGAGCACTGGCCCTGGAGACAGGAGTACCTGAGTTCAAATCCAGCCTCAGACACTTAATAATTACCTAGCTGTGTGGCCTTGGACAAGCTACTTAACCCAATTTTCTTTCTAAAAAAAAAAACCTGAAAAAAAGGGCACTCATATGATACAATTCTATCATTTACTTTTGTCTAAAAGGCTAGTAGCATTTATTAATGAAGAAATAATCATATTTGTTCCAAAGTATATGACTTATATGAAGTGACTATGATGTCAATATATAAACTATTCTGCTACCATAAGAGAAAAATAAATCAATGTAAAAATTCAGTTTTAGCCTTCTCTTGAATGTACATATACTATATATATACATATATATATATAAATACATAGAAATGAAGTATACCCAATCTTCTTATATTTAAATCTTTTAAGAGAAAAGAAATATTGACATTTTCTACAATTAGATGATAAAGACACTCTCATAAATGAAAAACAATTAATGGTAAAAGAGAAATATATATTTATTTACTTTGGAAAGATGATTAAAATAATTTCTCTAAGACTGAAAATGTATTTCTGACCTCAAATTATTTTTATGTACTTATTCCTTTTTCTCACTACTCTAAGAAACAGTTGAAAATAGGAATTATTTTAATTTAATCATTACATTATGTAAAATATATCCCAATTACATGCAAAATATTCATAACATTTAAAACATTGATTTTCAGAAACTTTTCCTAATTTGTATTTATTATAAAAGACATGTAACTTTAGAAAGTATCATAAAATCACATAAACAAACCACATTTTTGGTCAAAGATTATGAATAGATAGTTTTCAGATGAAAAAATTAACACTGTATATAATCATATGAAAAAATGCTCCAAATCATTATTGATTAGAGAAATGCAAATTAAAACAAATCGGAGTTATCACCTCATACCTTCCAGATTGACTAAGATGATAAAAAGGAAGACTGTTAATGTTGGAGAGGTTGTGGGAGGATTGGGACATTAATACATTACTGTGGAGTTGTGAAGTGATCCAACCATTCTGGAGAGCAATATGGAACTATGCCCAAAGAACAATAAAACTGTTTATTCCCTTTGACCCAGCAATTCCAATTCAAGGTCTCTATCAAGAAGAAATCATTAAAAAATGGGAAAAGTCTCACATGTTCTAAAATATTCATAGCAGCTCCTTTTTGTAGTGGCAAAGAATTGGAAATTGAGGGGATGCCCATCAACTAGGGAATGGCTAAACAAGTTATGGTACATGAATACAATGGAATATTATTGTTTATAAGAAACCATAAATGGCCAGACCTTAGAAAAGCATGGAATGATTTACGGGATCTGATTCTGAGCAAAGGGAGCAGACCTAAGAGAACATTGTACTCAGTGACAACGATATTGTGAGATGATCAACCCTGATGGATGCAGCTTCTCTCAGCAGTTCAGAGAACTAGGAAAACCCTTTTAAAGTGGCTATGGACAATGCTATCCCCATCCAGAAGAAGAAAAACAAAACAAAACAAACCAAAAATAATTCTTCAGAAACTGAGGAACACTAAATTCACTTAAAAAAATCTCATGTAATTCTTTCCTAATTCTTCATATCAAAAAATGGCTAACCTTTATACATGCTTAACACAAATGTGTAAATGCAATATTAACCTAACTGTTGCCTCTGAGGTGAGGGGGGTGGGGGTGGGAAGGGAGGGTGGAAGGAAATTTCATAACTTAGAAATATATATAGGAATATGCATGAATGTTAAAAAAATTTTGATAGCATGTATTTAGAAAGGTAAAACATCAATAAAAGATTGAAAAACAGTTATCATGTATAATAAATGAATTGTGAAATTATTGTTGTCAATAACTATACCAATAGATTTTAAATTTTATATATATGAAAATATTGTGGAACTCAGAAAAGCACCCATTGTATTTTATAAGGAAAGAACAAAGACATAAAATTTCTTTTGAAAGTTTGGGAGGAGATTGAAGAAACTCAGATAATTCCAAAAAGCTTACATAGGAATCTGGTAAGAACCATTAATGAAAATATCCTTTTTCCTCCCTAGTTTCTTGCTTTCCATCAAGGGATCCTCCCCTTCTCTCTCTCCCCCTTCCCCCACCAATATGCAATAGAACAGGTTGTGGAAGTCATGCAAACTAGTAAATCCATTATTGTGACTTGGAGAGGGGAAGCATATTGTGAGAATTATCCCTTACTACTACTATATGGATTCTCAAGGTTATTTCCAGAACAATAACAGTTATAAAAGAACACAATAGTAATCGCTATAAATTAGGATTTGAACTTTGTGCAAGAGACTTTTGAGAACCAGGGAAAAGAAATGGCAAATATATATGTATGTATATATATATATGAAACATATGTGCCAAAACAACAAATTTCCTTAGACAATTTGCATCTTTTGACCTTGTTTATTGTTTGTGATCTGCTTATTTCTTATGTAGGTAGGCATGTTTCTTCTTGTTAGTATCTAAGCCAGTTCAGGAAAGTGTTATCATTTTTATAAGTGTATTTTCATTTCTGCCAAGAAAATGACAAACTTTTGAATCCAGGAAGTCATGCTGTATTGAGTATATAAACTTATCTCTTCAGTTTCACCAATATATCTCCTTGGGAGCCCCCATTGTTTTAGTTTGAGGTAAAGATACATGAGATTTTAGCTAATATACTTATTCTTTCATTCCAAACATGTCCAACCCATTTTTATTTCAGTTATGTTCCCTCATTGCCAAAAATGACTAATAGCAGTCAAAATCTCCTACCAAGAAAAGAAAACAGAAAATTTAATTCATTTGCCATCAATTTCCCAGCAATCTGTTCTTATTGCTTATAATAAAACCAAGATATTTGGGTTTTAAAGCCTCAGCATTTTATTTGAGAAAGCAGATAAAGCACTTTAGGAAATGTAGGAGAGAATTGCATCTGACCAAATGCACAAAACAATTTTTTTTTGTGAGACTTGATTGTAAATTCAATTAGAATCAATTATCAAGATAATACAAATAGAGAAAAATTAAAAAGAATAAGAAATCTCATGTACAAATGTATTTCTTCCTCTCTATCTGAAGACTATGAAGGAAACATTAACAAGAAATAATTTCTCAGTAAATGTTTTATGATTATGATTTTGAGTATGTTAGGCATATTCTTGATGAATGTATGAGATAGGAGCAAGGTAGACATTTACAAATTTTTAATAGAAAACTACTTCTTTAGATTCACATACTTGACAAAGAGACATAGAAAATATAAGACACCACTCTACCATTTATCAATTGCAATAAATTGCAATAAAAATAGCATATTTTTCCATAAATGACTACTAAAAATAAAAAAGAATAATTTTATAGGCAAACAGATGAATTCAAAAGAGATACAGATACCTAAGTGGATAGTGCTTTTATTAAAAAAGGAAAGTATTGTACAATTATAATGAATAATGCTTTAAACTTAACATTTTGCATTTCTGTATCATGTTGCTTTTGTCAATTGTCCACTTATGAAAGGCTTTTGGTGGAAGGAATTTTGTTTCTAAATTTCCATAAAAGAGACTGAAATACAATTAAACTTTCTTGAAGTTCCAGGGCAAAACCATGCCCTATAAATTCAACCAATTCATTGTTTAGAAAATAGCTTGATCGATGCTCTTGAAATTGTATTGTGGGCAGAATCTTTAGAAAATGGTGAACTGAGAGGTTTCTTGCATAATTTTACACATAGTACTAGTACAAGTACAAAGTAAAGTACAAGTAAAAAGCCCTGACATTCAGAAAATTCATCAACAAGACAAATAAATCAACTTTTTCATTTAAAGAGAAACAAATTTGCCTATTTATATTTTTTTTTGTCTTTTAGATTTTTTTCCCACCTCCAATATTCTATGGGAGTGTATTTAACTATATGCTATATGTGGCTTCTGCAATTTCGATCACCTGATTTTTAATTGCATCCATTGTACTTCCCTTGAGTGGCCATCACTCTTTTTTGTTTTGTTAGGTTTTGTTTTGCTTTGCTTTTGCAAGGCAATGGGGTTAAATTACTTGCCCAAAGTCTCACAGGTAGGTAAGTGTCTGAGGTTGGATTTGAACACAGGTCCTCCTGACTCCAGTGCCAGTTCTCTATCTACTGAACCACCTATCTCCTGAACCCCATGGCCATCACTCTTATATCCTACCTCCTTCATTCCTAACAACTGCTCCTTGGTCTGTATTAGTCGTGGGAATGTTCCCTGGTGCTGTAACTTTAGTAATCTGTTTTTTCTCATTTATTTATTTATTTATCTACTCATCTATTTATTTATTTACTTACTTGTTTATTTCTTTTTTATTAATTCATTCATTTGTTTGTTTATTATTATTTACTTATTCTTATTTTGTACAATGCTTTTTATCATTACTAAAATATTCTTGTTTTTTTAACAATGCAACAAAGACACCACCAGGATATTGATACCCACAAATAAGACTAGCCTAACATCCTAAGAAGAAGTAAATAATATCTCTATGTCCCACAAATTATCTCTGAATAGCAAATCATAGAAGGATAGAAAATAAATCTATCTGCAGAGGTATCTGTGAGAGCCCTTCTCAGCTCAACCCTGGAGAACTGAAAAACATCCAGTGGAGGAAAGGACATTGGAATGTAAAATATTTGAAGTTAGTAAAGGTGGAAAAACAAATCCTATTTTGGGAATCACTAAAAGTCATTCTGTTATTATATTATCTTAATTTCTGAATAAACCATGTCATTCCAACCTTGCAGCTCCTAGGAAATAAGTATCAATATTGGGCAGTTATTACTGAAGTATTAGTGTCAAAATATTATCATCAAAGATATTACCTTGGAAAACAAAGCAAAGTTGATTTTTATGGAGACAAAACCTAACAAAGATGTTAAAAGAATAACAATTTTAGATAGCTTATCATGGCAAAAGAGAACTGGGTCAAATTTTTAGAGAATGGGTTGGATCTTTCAAAATGATATGCAATCCCTTCTTCCCGGTAACAAAGAATAGGGCCACTTTATTGCCTCTCCAAAATATTCAAAAGAACTGGTTCAATGCTGGTTCAATGTAATTGTAATAATTGAAAATTTCAAAGAAGTAGGAACAGAAATTACAACAATTAAGAAAAAAATCAATGAGTCAACCAAATATACAAAAAATAAACCCTTGACGCAAGACTTGATTGCAAATGCAATTAGAATCAATTATGAAGACAAAACAAATAGAAGGATAGAGATTCTTTATACTTTAAAAAGAAAATTTCAGAATTGGAACAAAATATTACGTTTTAATTAAGATGACAATGAGCAATCCATATGATTTATTTTAAAATTATTTAATAAAAAAGAGGAAGCATGGCACAGTTAATAGAGAGCTGATCACAAAATTGGAGAACCTGTATTTAAGTTCTTCTACATATCTATTGCCTATATAATCCCAGACAAGTAATTAAACTTCAAAATGCCTATTTTAAAGAGCAGATGTTGATGTGATTTAGGTAAAAGACATTATCTCTCTCTTTTTTTTATTTTTGGTAAGGCAATGTGGATAAGTGACTTGCCCAAGGCCACACAGCTAGGTAATTATTAAGTGTCTGAGGCTGGATTTGAACTCAGGTACTCCTGACTCCAGGGCCAGTGCTCTATCCACTGCACCATCTAGCTGCCCCTAAGACATTTTCTCACCAAGAGTTCCTTTCATCAATGAAATGAAAAGTCTAGTTTATCTTTTAATTTAATATTTTATTTTTTCCAAATTACATACCAAATATTTTAAAATTTTGAGTTTCAATTGTTGTTCCTCCCTTCCTCCTCTGCCTTTTTCATTGAGAAGGCAAACAATTTTTCATGCATTATACATGTTTAATCATGCATCATATAATTCCATGTAAATCAACTGTGAAAGAAAAGAGACACTCCACCCCCACTTCCAATAAAGTAAAGAAAGTTGTCTTGGAACAGCAAAGTGACACAGTCCTGGAGATAGAGCACTGGTTCTGGAGTCAGGAGGACCTGAGTTCAAATTTGACCTCCAATACTTATAATTTATTTAAGCTATGTGACCATAGGTAATTCACTTCAGCCCATTGCCTTGCAAAATTAAAAAAAATAACAATAAAAAAAGATAGTTGTCTTTAATCTGCATTCAAGCTCCATCAATCCTTTTTTTTCTTGAAGTAGATAGAATTTTTCATTAAAAGTCCTTTAAAATTATTTTCCACCATTGTATTATTGAGAATAGATAAGTTAAGTCATTATATAATATTACTCTTGCTGTACTGTACAATATTCTCCTGGTTCTGCTCATTTCAATTGGTATCAACTCATCTAAATCTTTCCATTTTTTTTCCTGAGAGCATCCTGCTCATCAATTCATATATCACAGCATTCTTTCATCACAATCATATACAGAAACTTGTTTAGCCATACCTCAATTAATGATTATTCCCTCAATTTCCAATTCTTTGCCACCTCATGTCTCATTTAAAAAGAATAACAAACAAGGTAACATTAAAGCAGAAATTTTAATCCTTTTTGTATTCAATATACTTAACCATCTTGCAATACTACTTAACATTAATAAGGCATTGGCCATCATTTTTATGTACTTTGTTTTAACAAGTCTGGACTTTGAGAAGTTTTTTTTTTCCTTCTATGTATTTTTCCTTCATTGGGAGTACATTGCTATTATATGAAAACTTTGGATCAGTGGATTAGGGTGGGTTCAAAAGAAATAGTAGTAAATGATTACAGTTATCTTTTACTTGACAAACCCAAAGACATTAGTTTTGGGATAAAAATTCTTATTTGACAAAAATTGTAGGGAAAACTAGAAAATAGGATGGAAAAAACTAGGCATAGATACACATCTCACAACCTAAACCAAAATTAAGGTCAAAATGGGTATAAGATCTTGATATAAGGGGTGACACCATAGATGAATTAATAGACCAAGAAATTATCTATCAAATCCATGGAAAGGGGACAAATTTATGACCAAACAAGAAATAGAATACATTATAAACTGAAAAATGAATGATTTTGACTATAGTAAATTTAAAAAAAATGTTTGCACAAATAAAATTAATTCTCCCAAAATTAGAAGTAAAGGAGAAAACTGGGAAACAATCTTCACAATAAGGAGTTCTGATAAATGCATGATTTCTAAAATAGAGGATTGCATCAAATTTATAAGGTGGCAAGTCATTCCCCAATTGCTAAATGATCAAAGATTATGAATAGACAGTTTTGAAATGAAGAAATTAAAGCAATATACAACCATATGAAAAAGTGTTCCAAATCATTATTGATTAGAGAAATGTAAGTTAAAACACCTATGAGGTATCACCACACATGTATCAGATTGGCTAAAATGGCAAAAGAGGGAAAATGATCAGTGTTAGAGATGTTGTGAGAGGATCGGGACATTAATGTCTTGCTGGTGAAATTATGAATGGATCCAGCCTTTTTTGGAGATCAATATGAAGCTATGCCCAAAGAGCAATAAAACTGTTCATTCCCTATGTCCCAACAATTCCAATTCTAGTTCTATACTCAGATGAAATTTTAAAAAATGGGAAAAGTTCTGCATGTTCCAAATATTCATAGGAACTCTTTTTCAGTGGCAAAAAAATTGGAAGTTGAGAGGATGCCCATTTGTTGGGGAATGGGTAAACAATTTAAGGTACATGAATACTATGGCATTTCATTGTTCTATGAGAAACCATAAGTGAGAAGCATGAACTAAATTTCAGGATCTGATGCTAAGTGAAGAGAGTAGAAGCAAAAGAACATTTTTCATATTAAAAATAACAATGTAAGATGATCAACCTTGATGGAAGCAGCTCCTCTCAGCAGTTGTGAGAGCTAGGACAATCCAATTAGATTGGCTATGGACAATGCTATCCCCAGCCAGAGGAAGATGAAAAAACACAAAACAAAACAAAACAAAAAACCTTTCAGAATCTGATGAACACTACATTCATTTTTAAAAATATATCTCTAATGTTCTTTTCCATAAATCCTAATTCCCCATACCTGAAAATGACTAATCTGTATGCATTTAACACAAATGTGTATGTACAATGTTCACCTGACTGTTCAGCACTTAGAGAAGAGGGTGGGGAAGGGAATGTGGAAGAAAATTTTGTAACATAAAAATATGCATCTGCAAATGTATGAGTGTATGTGGAAAAAATAAAATGTTAGCAAAAAAAAATTCTATAGTGGCAGACCAAGAGAAGTTTGGGAGTGAACAATTATTTAGCCTAAGGCAATATAGAAGATCATCAAGAAATGTCTGTGTCTCTGTAGTAAACTAGGAAACAATCTTCACAACTAATGTTTCTGACAAAGGACTCATTTCTAAAATATACAGAAAACTGAGTTAAATTTAAAATAAAAACATTCTCCAATTGATAAATGGTGAAAGGGTATGTATGCAAAAGCAATTTACAGACGAGGAGATCAAAATAATACATAGTCATATGAAAAATTGCTCTAAATCATTAATTATTAGAGAAATGCAAATTAAAGCTTCTCTGAGGTACCACCTCACACATCTCAGACTGGTCAATATGACCAGAGAGGATAATAATCATTTTTGGAAGAGTTGTGCGAAATATGGGACACTATTATATTGTTGATGGAGCTGTGAACTCAGCCAGACTTTCTGGAGAGCAATTTGGAATTACACCCAAAGGGCAACAAAAATGTGTATACCCCTTGATCCAGCAATACCACTACTGAGTCCATGCCCTGAAGAGATGATGAAAAGGGGTAAAAACATCACTTGTACAAAAAATATTCATAGTCGTCCTGTTTGTGGTGGCAAAGATTTGGAAATCAAATAAATGTCCTTCACTTGGGGGATGGCTTAGCAAACTGTAGTAAATGTATGTCATGGAACACTATTGTTCCATTAGAAACAAGGAGGGATGCGATTTCAGGGAAGAATGGAAGGATTTGCATGAACTGATGCTGAGTGAGATGAGCATAACTAGACTGTACACTGTACACCCTAACAGTAACATGGGGGCGATAATCAACCTTGATGGACTTGCTCATTCCATCAGTGCAACAATCAGGGAGAATTTGTGGCTGTCTGCAATGGAGAATACTATCTGTATACAGAGCAAGAACTGTGAAGTTTGAACAAAGAACAAGGACTATTAACTTTAATATAAGAAGAAAAAACTGATATCTTATTGTCTGTTCTTGCTACCTCTTATACTTTATGTTTCTTCCTTAAGGATGTGATTTCTCTCTCATCACATTCAATTTGGATCAATGTATACCGTGGAAACAATGTAAAGACTGGCAAATTGCCTTCTGTGGGGGGTGGAGGGAGGGAAGTAAGATCAGGGGAAAAATTGTAAAACTCAAAATAAATAAAATCTTTAAAATTAAAAAAAAATCAAGCAAACAAGAAATGACTGTGTCTCTAGGTCTGGAATAGAGTGTAGTTCATTCTAAAACTGGGTCAGAAAGAGGTTAAATGACTTGCCAATCATTTAGTAAGTAATTGAAGTGAAATTTGAACTCAGATCTTTCTGCCTTCAGGCCCAGGACTCTATTCACTCGCATAATTTACTTGTCTTTTTTAATTAATTTATTTATTTTCATCCATATGCACATGTACATTTTAATGTTATAACATTTCCTTCCATTCCCTTCCACCTCTGTGGCAGTCATGTTAGCGTTTTACATAAATATTTTGATAAATATGTTTACAGATTAGTAATTTTCAGTATGAGAAATTAGGGTTAAGAGAAAGTGTTCAGATTCTGAAGGGTTTTTTGCTGTTTGTGTTTGTGTTTGTGTGTGTGTGTGTGTGTGTGTGTGTTTTGTTTGGTTTTGTTTTGTTTGTCTTCCTCTGGATGGGAATAGCATTGCCCATAACCATTCTAAGACAGTTTTCCTAATTCTCTGAATTTTTGAGAGTAGCTGCTTCCATCAAGTTTGTTCATCTCATAATGTTGTTAATGTGCACGTTCATTTCTGGCCTCCATTTCCTTTGCTCAGCATCAGATCCTGTAAGTCATTCCATGCTCCTCTAGAGCCCATCCATTTATAGTTTCTTATAGAATAGCAGCATTCCATAGTATTCATGTACCATAACTTATTCAATCATTCCCCGATTGATGGGTATCCCCTCAATTTCCAATTCTTTGCTACTACAAAAAGACCTGCTTTGAATATTTTGGAACATATGGGACTTTTCCCATTTTTTATAATTTCTTCCAGATATAGCCCTAGAATTGGAATTGCTAGGTCAAAGAGTATGAACAATTTTATTGCTCTTTGGGCATAGTTCCATATTGCTCTCCAGAAAGGTTAGATCCATTCACAACTCCATGAACAACACATCAATGTCCCAATCCACCCACATCCTCTCCAATATTGATCATCTTCCCTTTTTCTCATCTTGAGCTATCTAATAGGTGTGAGATGATATATCTTTGTTTTAATTTGCATTTCTCTAATCAATAGTCATTTAGAGCATTTTTTCATATGATTGCATAACATACTTGTGATGCTATTGGTTAAGTAAGGGCTATCTAGAAGTTCCTCTTGTAGTCAAGTCAATTCATTAACATTTATATTTTCCACCTTTTCAAGAGAAGCAATGAATTATCTTACTAATGACTCAGAGAGTAGGACCATGATGTAGGCAAATCACTTCTCCTTATTACGTGACAGAGTATTGATAGGAATCCATGAAAGCCAATTAAGGACTGAAGAGAAAAATATTATGGTTAAAATCTGCTCTAATATTATCTTCCTCATTGTGAATGAAAACACCTCACAAAAAAGAAAAAATCCATTATTCATACTTATACAACTATAAAAACCTAAGCACTAGAATAAAGTTTGGTTACTTTTTTATTTTTTCCTGAATTAACTAAATTGACTGTTTAAATGGTCCCAAATCATTAAAGAATCACAAATCTAAAACTGAAAGTATACTCTTAGGACTTACCTCCCTTAAGACCTTCATTTATTGAGGAAATTGAGATTCAGAGACTTTATGTTGTATAATTGCAAAGCTATGGGATTTTTAATACAAGGACTAGTTTCACATCCTGGTATTTACACTTGGGTAAACTATTTATGTGAAGTGTACATTACTTGGTTTCTCTGGGCCTGATTTTCTTTAACTTCAAAACTGAGATGATGGGGTGGATTATTTTTTTTTAACTGATAAGAGATGTGAAAAACCTTGTTTTACAGATGAGGAAACTGTGATTTAAAAATAATGAGGGTCGCATAAATAGCAAATATATGAGGCAAGATTTGAATTCAGATTTTCCTGACTTTATAAATATGACTATCAAACTTTACCATCAGGCTGAAATAGATTTTTTCCAAGTTTCTTCCTACACTAAATCTATGTTTCTATGGTCCTACATATGGATATAAGGTTACTAAAGTAGGAGAGTTGGAATTTGAAATGGTTGTTTTTTTAAAAAAATTTACTACTTTACAATGATCATAAAATTATCATTAATACTCTATTTTCTTCATCTTTTAGAAAAATAATTGACATTTGGATAGCATTAGAAATTTACAAAATCATATTTACATATATATAATGCATACACATTTGCATACATATCTATACATATATCAACATATGAATATATATATGAATGTATATATGAATATATATATATATATATATATATATATATAACCCCACATTTATGTGTGGGGAAGAAAAAGGAAGGAGAAGGAATAAGATTTCCTGTATCATTTAGTCAATACCAGACATTACGCTAATCACTTTGCAAATATTACCTCATTTGATCCTTACAGAAACATTTCTAGGTGCATGCTATTATTATCTGATTTTATAAGTGAGGATACTGAGGCAGACAAAGATTAAATGATTTGCCCAGGGGGCAGCTAGGTTGCACAGTGGATAGAGCACTGGCCCTGGAGTCAGGAGGACCTAAGTTTAAATCTGACCTCAGACACTTAATAATTGCATAGCTGTGTGACCTTGGGCAAGTCACTTAACCCCATTACCTTAAATAATAAAAAAAAGAATTAAAAAATGATTTGCCCAGGATTATATAGCTAGTAAGAACCTGAGGTCACATCTGTATTCATTTTTTCCTGAAAATAGACTCATTGTTATACTCATTGTCTCTTTTGACTTCCTCCAAGATATCTTAGACAGCCGTCTTAAGTGTTGCCTAAATGCATAGACACATGGTTCATATTTTGGGTGGAAATGTATTCCTAGAATCTGGTGCGTTCCTTTAGAGGAAAGACTGAATTTTCCACACTGAAGGAGCAAGTATGCCCCATAATCTAAGGAGTAGAATTAAATCATTCCTCTCCTTCTCACCCCACTTTCACCCCTACTCTTCTCCAATATTGCTGATTATAGTAAACAATAGGATAATAGTTTGCTGGCAAAGTTTCATAATTGATGCTTCAAAACTAGGTAAACAAGTTTGATCTTCATTATTGACATTTTCTTCGTGTATTTCTTAAACCTAGACATTCAACCAAACAAGAATACAATTCAAGCTCTGATTCTCGTCTTCCATCAGTTCAAAAGGTTCAAGATCTCAACACCAAAAATTAAAAGTCCAACTACTTGTCTGAACCATAACTTTGTGTCCTAGGCCCTTGTTTTACTGTAGAGGGAGGGTCATCCCCTAATTTACACTGGTTTGAGCTCTTCCCACCAAGTACTGGTTATATAAAAGCCATCACAAATAGGAAATGGTGGGTAAACCTGTTTATTTATCAGAAAACACATTTAAAAAAAAGATTATACAGTACAGAGTGGATTCTTTTAAATGGAAGGAGTATGAGATATTATTTGAAAGTCAAAAAGAGCATTATTTTTAGGTTCTCTGAAACCTCTACATATGCCTGACTTTATTATAATCTTTGTACTGATATTTTATTTTATTTTTCCAATTGCATGTTTTGAAAGTTTTTCACCTTTCATTCATGTGCACATTTATATTACACATTTTTCTATCATCCTCCCTTTCCAACCCCCTCCCCTCAGCAATGACCAGTCTAGTAAAAGTTGTATATGTTCATTTCTGTTTTTTTTTTAAAAAGTGAACCTATAATCCATTCAGATTCTGGGGGAAGTTTATTTTCTTTTTCTTCTTTATTTGTTTTCTCTGGGTGTGTTATGTTGTACATAACAGGTCTCCCAGGGTTATTCTAGATCTCTGAACACCTGAGAAGAACTGTATCAACTCACAAGGTTGGTATTAATGTGTTTAATATTCTCTTTGTTCTGCTCCCTTTGTTCAGCATCAGTTCCTGTAATTCTTTCCATGGTTCTGTAAATGTCAACCATTCATGGTTTCTTATACAACAATAGTACTCCATTACATTTCTGTACCATAACATGTTCAGCCATTCCCCAATTGATGGGTATCATCTCAATTTCCAAAATTTTCCCTTACAAAAAGAACTGCTATAAATATTTTTGATCATGAGGAACTTTCCCCATCTTTTTATGATATTTTTAGGTATAGGCCTTGTATTGATATTTCTGGGTCAAAGGGTATAACCAGTTTTATTACTTTTTGGACACAGTTCGATATAGCTATCCAGAATGGCAGGATCAGTTAAAAAAACACACCAATAATTCATTAATGACCCAATCTTTTCACAGTCTCTCCAACACTGATCATTTCCCCTTTTAATCATCTTAGCCAATCTGATAGGCATGATGTTGAACCTTATAGTTGCTTTTATTTGCATTTCTCTAATCAATAATGATTTGGAGCATTTTTTCATATGATCATATATAGCATTAATTTCTTCATTTGAAAACTGTTGGTTCATATCCTCTGACCATTTTTCTATTGTAAAATGACTTATAATCTTATAGAATTGATTCAATTTTCTATATATTTTAGAAAGGAGACCTATATCAGGACCAATACCTGTGAAATTGTTTACCAGCTTTATAATTTCCTTCTAATCTTGGCTGTATTAGTTTTATTAGTGCAAAACCTTTTCAATTTAATAGAGTCAAAATCATCCATTTTGCTATTTATGATGTACTCTATTTCCTGATTGATCTTAAAGTTTTCCCCTTTTCATAGATCTGACAGAGTATTTTTTTGAGGTTTTTGCAAGACAATGGGGTTATGTGGCTTGCCCAAAAGCCACACAGCTAGGTAATTCTTGAACTCAGGTACTCCTGACTCCAGGGCCAGTGCTCTATCCACTGCACCACCTAGCCACCCCAACAGAGTATTTCTTGATCTGTTAACTCTTTTATGGTATTGTCTTTTACATCTAAATCCTGTACTCATTTTTGACCTTATTTTGATATAGATTGTGAGATGTGGGTCTATGCTTAACTTTTGCCTTACTTTTTTCCAGTTTTCCCAGTAGGTTTTTTTTTTGTTGTTGTTGTTAAACAGTGGTTTTTTTTATCCCAGAAGCTGGAGTCTTTGGGTTTGTTAAACCATAGATGACTATAGTCATTTACTAGTGTTTCTTTTGTATCTATCCTAATCCTTTGATCCATTGCTCTATTTCTTAATAGAGCACCAGGCACTTTCGATAATTGCCACCTTATAATATAGTTTTAGATCTGGTACAGTTAGGTCATCTTCTGTTTTTTTTTTCTTTTCATCAGTTCCCCTGATATTCTTGACCTTTTGTTCCTCCAAATAAATTTTGTAATTATTTTTCCTTCTTATGTAAAATAGTTTTTTGCTAGTTTCATTGATATAGTACTAAGTAATTTAATTTGGGCATAATTGTCATTTTTATATTAGCTCTGTCTAACTTCCTGGTTTCATTTAAAACTCTTTTCAAGCCTAAACTCCTACATAAAGAATCTTAACACCTTCAGTTAGTGTCTCCCCATCCCAAAAGAGTGCTTTGTGTTTTATTTGTTTATATTTTGCATTTGCCTTTTATTTCCTGTAATTGAACATCAGTTCCTTGAAGAATGAAAACTTTCATTTTTTTTTTGGTTATTTACTCTGCATCACTAGTCTTCTATTCTTGATACATTAGTCACACAATAAATACTTCATCTGGGTTGGGTATGGATTGAGTCTGTTTGGGTCTGGGTTTTCAATATAATATAATATAAATCCACATTGACTTTATAGGCATTTTGTAATTGATGTTTAAATCATACTCATATCACTTCTGGCCAAGATGGCAGAGAGAAGACAGGCATTGTGCTAAGTTCTCCTGTCTTCCCCTAAAAAATAACATGAAAGAAACCTCTTAACATAAATTCAATTGACAAAACCCAGAAAAGGAAATTTGGAGAATACCTACCAAGAAGGTCTGTCTCAGGGGACATTGGGTGAACGGGGAGTGGATACCAGAGGGCAGGTGCAGGGACAGCAGTGGGGGAAAGCCAGAGGACCTAAGGCCTTGGAGGCTTTGTTGAGTGGCAGGGCTGAGAACCAACTTTAGCAGCAGAATCATTGGCCAGGGGAGCTGTGGTCTAGTGAGTCCCAGTTGGATTGGCAGGAGAGTCACAGCACAGAGAGTTGCAGAACATGCCTGGAACTCTACCAACTGGGTGTGGAACTGAGTTCCACACTTTTAAGGGATCATTCTTCCCAGAATAAGCAGTAACTGATTCCCCACTCCCCTCAGGCTCAGGGGTAGGCAGCAGAGTTCCCTCAGCTGTAATGGAGATTAACTACCCCTCCCTCCTCCCAGTGCACAGCCCATTGTTCAAGGATAATTCAGACCCTGCTGCCCCTCCTCACTCCCTCCAGGACTAGGAAAGGGCCTCAAATACTCCAGAAAAAGCAATCAGTGGCCCCTAGTGGCCAGCACACTTGAAGATAATAAGCTAAGTAAACAAAGCCTCTAGGACCTTCATAAAACAAACCTCTGATAGTCCACCCCTCCCCCAACACAATATCCTAGGAAAATGAAGAAAGACCAGCAGAAAGGGGGGGCCATGAAGAAACACATAGAAGAAAACATATCATAACCCAGAGAGATCTAAAACTTCTAAGGATAATATAAATTGGTCTCCAGGCCAGAAAGACTTCCTTGAAGAAATCAGGAAGAAGTTTAAAAATAAAATGGAAAAATTCAGGAAAGAATGTCAAGAGATAATTATAACATTTCAAGAGAAAATTAACATCTCACAACAAGAAAACAAATCCTTGGAAAATACAATTAAAAAGCAAAATGAATAATTCTCTCAAAACTACACTTGGGCAAATGGAAAATTGCTTCAAGATAGAATTGACCAATTGGAAAAAGAGTAACAAAAGATAGATGAAAAAAATTCTTCTCTAAATAAAAGAATGGAGTCTGTGGAAACTAATGACTTCATGAGACAGCAAGAGTCTGTTAAACAAAACCAAAAATTGAAAAAAAATAGAAGAAAATGTAAAATGCCTCATTGGTGAAACCACAGACCTCAAGAATTGATAGAGGAGAGACAACCTGAGAATTATTGGTCTTCCTGAAATCATTGAAGAGGAAAAAAGCCTGGACTTAAGATTACAGGATTTACTGATGGAAAACTGCCCTGATGTCATGAGGTTAAAATCATTATTGAATGAATACATAGATGCCTTCCAGAAAGAGATGCTAAAATGAAAACACCAAGTAATGTTGTGGTCAAATTCTAGAACTATCAGATAAAAGAGAAAACCCGGCAAGCAACCAGAAAGAAACAATTTAAATCCCAAGGAATCACAGTAAGGATTGAACAGGACCTGGTTGGATAAGCATTAAGGGATGGAAGGGCCTGGAATAAGATATTGCAAAGAGCAAGGGAGGTTGGAATGCAGCCAAGAATCCACTATCTGGCAAACCTGAGCCAACTCTTCCAGGGGAAATGAAATAGGAGATTTCCAGTATTTCCTGATGAAAAGAACAGAACTGAATATCAAACAAGAGGCCCAAGAGACATATGAAAAGATTTTTAAAAAGTAAAAAAGTAAAGAAAAAAAACTGCTATCCAATAAGATGAAACTGGCTATCTGTATACCCATCTGGAAGAAAGATTCTCATAACTGGAGAATTGTAATTCTATTAGAGAGTATATGCTTAATCAGAATTGATGTACATTCATGATTTATCTGTGAGACTACTATCCAAATTGAAGAAACTGACTTTATGCCTACCTTGTAGAAAGACTCTATTAACTCTCATGAATCATAACTCTTTCAAAGAGATGGACATTCATGACATTTCTGTGACTCAGACAGAATGATTTACAAATAATATACCTCCTTAAAAAGAGGCACAGTAAGGAGATGGGAGGAGTTTGAATAGGGTAAATCTCATTATATTAAGAGGTACAAAGGACCTATTGCAATAGAAGGGGAGAAGAGAGGTGAAAAACTTCTGAATCTTCTTCTCATCAGATTTGGCATAAAGTTAACTTACATACATTCATTTAAGAAACTTATCTTACCTTTCAAGTATTAAAAGTGGAAAAAGTGGAGGGGGGGGGGACAGAGAGGGAGATGAAAAGAGGAACCACAGAAGGAAGGGAAGGAAAAATGGGAAAAGGGAAAGGGGAAAGAAAGGGGAGGGGGCTTGATATAGGAAGGCAAACATACTGAAGGTGGTGGTATTCAGAAACAAAATACTGGGGAATATGGATAAAGGGATAAAAGGGGAAAATACAAACAGAAGGAAGATAGCATGGAGGGCAATAAAGAGTTAGTAACTGGGGCAGCTAGGTGGCGCAGTGGATAGAGCACTGGCAATGAAGTCAGGAGGACCTGAGTTCAAATCCAGACTCAGACACTTATTTATCACCTAGCTATGTGACCTTGGGCAAGTCACTTAACCCCATTGCCTTAAATATATTTAAAATTAAAAAAATAGTTAATAATTATAACTTTGAAGGTTAATGGGATGAACTCTCCCTCAAAATGTAATTGAATAGCAGAGTAGATTAAAAACCATAATCCTACAATATGCTGCTTACAAGAAACTCATTTGAAGCAGAGAGATACATAAAAAGTAGATGTAAAGGGTTGGAGCAAAATATATTTTCCTTCAGCTGAAGTGAAAAAAGCAGGGGTAGCAATCCTTATCTCAGACAAAGCAGCAGCAAAAATAGCTAGTGTTAAAAGAGATAAGGAAGGGAACTATATCCTCCTAAAAGGTATCATAGACAATAAAGTAATTAGAATGCTAAATATGTATACACCTAATGGTATAGCATCCAAATTCTTAGAGGAGAAGCTTAAGGTTCTACAGAAAGACATAGACAACAAAACTCTACTAGTGGGAGACCTCAACCTCCCACTCTCAGATTTAGATAAATATAATTCTAAAATAAACAGGAAGGAAGTGAAGGAGGCAAATAGATTGCTAGAGAACCTAGATATGATAGATTTATGGAGGAAATTTAATGAGGATAGAAAGGAATATATATTTTTTTCTCCAGCACATGGCACTTAACACAAAAATTGATGATATACTAGGACATAAAACACCTCATGATCAATTGCAGAAAGGCAGAAATAGTGAATACATCTTTCTCAGATCATAATAAAAAAATTCATATGCAATATTGGGCCAGGGAAATATAAACTCAAAACTAAATAACCTCCTTTTAAAGAATGAGTGAATCAAATAAAAAATTATAAGAATAATTAATTATTTCATTCTAGATAATGACAGTAATGAAACAACATACCAAAACCTATGGGATTCACTCAAGACAGCTGTCAGGGGATATTTTATAATCTTTAAATGCTTACATGAATGAATTAGAGGAAGAGGAAATAAATGAAATAAATCTGCAACTAATAAAATTAGAGAAAGAACAAATTAACCCCACAATTAAATACCAAATTAGAAATTATAAAATTTAAATGAGAAATCAATAAAATCAAATGTGAGAAAACTACTGTACTAATAAACAAAACCAAGAATTGATTTTTATGAAAAGACCAATAAAATGTATAAACTTCTGGTCAATTTGATTAAAAAAGAAAGAAGAAAAACAAATTGCAACCATCATAAATAAAAAAGGTGAACTCACCAGCAAGGAGGAAGAAATTATGGGGTGGCTAGGTGGTGTAGTGGATAAAGCACTGGCCCTGGAGTCAGGATTACCTGGGTTCAAATCCAATCTCAGACACTTAATAATTACCTAGCTGTGTGACCTTGGGCAAGCCACTTAACCCCATTTGCCTTGCAAAAACCTAACAAAAAAAAGAAAAAAAAAGAAATTAAAGTGATAATTCAGAATTATGTTGCCCAACTCCATGCCAATAAATTTGACAATCTAAGTGAAATGGATGAATATTTACAGAAATATTAGTTGCCCAGGTAACTGAAGAGAAAATTAAATACCTATCTCAGAAAAACAAATTCAAGAAGCTATTATTGAACTTCCAAAGGAAAAATCTCCAGGTCTAGATGGATTTAAAAATGAATTCTACCAAACATTTAAGGAATAATGGGTTCCACTTCTATATGAATTCTTTGGAAAAATAGGTGATGATAGAACTCTACCTGTGACACTAATATGGTCCTGATACGTAAAGCAGAAAATGTTGAAACACAGAAAGAAAATTATAGACTTTCTCCGTGATGAATATAGATGTAAAATTGCTAAATAAAATTTTAGTAAAATGATTACAAGTTATCACTAGGATAATACATTATGACCAAGTAGGATTTATACCAGCAATGCAGGGTTGTTTCAATATTGGGGAAACTGTTAGTATGATAAATTATATCAATAACAAACCTATCACAAATCATAGGATTATGTCAATAGATGCTGAAAAAGTTTTTGACAAAATACAACACATATTCCTACTAAAAATACTAGAGAGTGTAGGAATAAATGGATCGTTCCTTAGAATAATAAGCAGAACCTATCTGAAACCATCAACAAGAATTATATGCAATGGGGATAGGCTAGAGACATTCTTAATAAGATTAGGGTTAAAACAAGGATGTCCATTATCACCACTATTATTCAATATTGTATTACAAATGTTAGCTTTAGCTATAAGAGAAGGGAAAGAGATTGAAGTAATTAGAATTGGGAAGGAGGAGACAAAATTCTCACTTGGCAGATGGTATACATGGAGAATCCCCCTAAAAAATCATCTTAAAAAACTACCTGAAATAATTAGCAACTTTAGCAAAGTCGCAAGATATAAAACAAACCCTCATAAATGCTCAGCATTTCTATATAGGTGCAACAGAAAGAACTAGAAAGAAAAATCCCATAACAATTAACCTCAGACAATATAAAATACCTGGGAGTCTACCTGCCAAGGCAGACTCAAAAACTTTTCAAAACAATTACAAAACATTTCTCACACAAATAAAAATCAGATTTAAATAACTGGGAAAATATCAACTACTCATGAATAGTTTGATCTAATACAATAAAAATGACAATTCTACCAAAACTAAACTACTTGTCTAGTGCCCCACCAATCAAAATTTCAAAAAAAAATTGCTTTAATGAATTAGCAAAAATTGTAAGTAAATTCACATGGAGAAATAAAAAGTCAAGAATTTCCTGGGATTCAATGAAAAAAAGTATAAAAGCAGGTGGCTTAGCCTCATCAGATCTAAAATTATATGATAAATCATCAGCCATCAAAACAGTCTGGTATTGTTTAAGAAATAGAATGATGGATCAGTGGAATTGACTAGATGCAATAGCAGGAAATGGTTATAGTAATCTGTTGTTTGGTAAATCCAAATAGTCCAGCTATTAGGGAAAAAACCTTTCTCTTTGATAAAATGGTTGGGAAAATTGGAAGTTAGTATGGAAGAATCTTGGATTAGACCAATACTTCATACCCTATACCACGATAAGATCCAAATGGGTACAGGATTTAGATAAAAAAAACTATACTATAAGCAAATTAGAAGATCAAGGACTAGTTTACCTGTCAGATCTACAGGGAGGGAATCAGTTTATGGTTAAGGAAGAGTTGTAGAACATCACTAAAAACAAACTAGATGAGTTTGATTACATTAAATTAAAAACTTTTGCAAAAACAAAGGTACTGTAAACAAGATCAAAAGAAAGGCAGCAAAATGTGAAGCAATCTTAACAACTAATGTTTCTGACAAAAGACTCATTTCCAAAATATGCAGAGAACTGACTCAAATTTTCTAAAAAGCAAGCCATTCCCTAATTGACAAATGGGCAAAAGATATGGAAAGGCAATTTACAGATGAGGAAATCAAAGTCATCCATAGTCATATGAAAAATTGTTCTAAATCATTATTTATTAGAGAAATCCAAATTAAAGCATCTCTGAGGTACCACCTCACATCTCTCAGACTTGCCAATATGACCAGAAAGCACAATGATCAATGTTGGAAGGGATGTGGGAAATATGGGACACTAATACATTGCTGGTGGAGTTGTGAAGTCTTCCAACCTTTGTGGAGAGCAATTTGGAAATACACCCAAAGGGCAATAAAAATGTGCATACCCTTTCATCTAGCAATACTACTGCTGGGTCTATATCCTGAAGGGATTGTGAAAAAGGGTAAAAACATCACTTGTACAAAAATATTCATAGCAGCCCTGTTTGTGGTGACAAATAATTGGAAATCAAATAAATGTCCTTCACTTGGGGAATGGCTCAACAAACTGTGGTATATGTATGTGATGGAACACTATTGTTCTATTAGAAACCAGGAAGGATGAATTCAGGGAAGCCTGGAAGGACCTGTGTGTACTAGTACTGAAAAAGATGAGCAGAACCAGAAAAACTTTGTATACCCTAACAGCAACATGGGAATGATGATCAAACTTAATGGATTTGCTCATTCCATCAGTGGAACAATCAGGGACAATTTAGGGCTATCTGTGATGGAGAATATCATCTGTTTCCAGAGAAAGAATTGTGGGATTTGAGCAAAGATCAGAGCCTATTACCTTTAAATTATAAAAATGTTATCTTATTATGCAATTTTTCTGTCTCTTATACTTTATTTTTCTTCCTTAAAGATATGATTTCTCTCTCATCACATTCAACTTAGATCAATGTATACCACAGAAACAAGGTAAAGACTAACAGACTGCCTTCTTTTGGGGGGGGGGGGTGGTTGGGGGAGGGAAGTAATATTGGGGGGGATTGTAAAACTCAAAATAAATACAATCTTCCTTTTATTTAAAAATTATAATTATATTACTCACTTCTTCACTCAAATTTCTAATTCTGAAACCATTATGAATAGTTCTGTGTTGCTATTAGAAAAATATGCCAATCTATTTCCATAAACTCCATTTATCATTCTTATATGTTCTAAACCAAAGTAGCCAGTCTTGGATGTCAGAATTCCTACTTTCACTCCCATTCCTATTCCTATAACTACTATGTACAGCATATTGACAAGTGATTTAGGGCAAGCTTAGGCATTTTGATGCTATTTTGGTTCATATGTGTCTCTCCTTGTGTTTCTCTGTCTCTGTTTTTCTTTTTTATCCCCACATGTATCACTTACATCCTCTCTTTCTCTCTCTCTCTCTCTCTCTCTCTCTCTCTCTCTCTCTGTATATATACCTATATATATTTATATACATACATATTTATATATTCACATAAATGTACCTATACATACATCCCAACTACATGATAGATGATTTACATATTTCAGGCATAAATATATGAATCTGTGTTTACACACACACACACACACACATAAATGTATTTAATGGATAAATTATGAATAGATCAAGTTTTTGTTAAAGTGAAGCACAATAGAGAATTTGAGGTTCAGAAAATTAATATAGTAATACAAGTAGAGTCATCAGAATTCAGTGTAATACTTGAGAGCAGTCAATATTTATGTCCATACAATGTGGATGAATATGTTTTAAATCTATCCAAGAAAAAGCCAATGGACTGCGTAGTAAGAGTAGACTCTGGGGGAATGCAAGGACTACGTTTCTGTACAATTAAAACAAAAAAGTGGTGTTCTACTCTTCTGATGAAGATTGACTTTAGGCCTCCAGCTCTCACTCATTAATTCAACATAGTCATTTCAAACAAGTAGCATTTTTAACCACCTACTATGTCAGCATTGAATGTGCAAAGAAAAAAAAAATAAAAAAAGTAGTGCCCACAAGGAGGTTACATGTCATTGTTGTAAAGGAATATGTCCATACAAAATGAAGTGTATAGGAATTAAAAAAATAATTTCCATGGAAAATAATGATAAGGGTGTGCTGGAATCAAGTTGAACAAGCTCAAATGTGCTCAGAGACTCAATTGCTAAATTTTAAGTGTGAGCATTTTATACCTCAGAAATTGACAAATGCTGCAAATAAGAGTTTGATATATTATTTTATTGATTGTCTAGACTTTAAAAAGTATTGGAGAAAATGTTGATAATACAGATTATACTTAAAAGCATCTCATTTGTATTGTGTGGACAGCTAGCTGACACTGATAACTGGACCTGGAATCAGGAAGTTTCTTCTTCCTATATTCAAATCAGGCCCCTGGCACTTAGTAGCTCTATAATTCTGAGTAATCATTTAACTCTATTTGTCAATTTTCTCCTTTGTAAAACTAGCTGGAGATGAAAATGGCAAACCATTTTACCAAGAAAACTCCAATTGCGCTCACAGATAGTCAGACATGACTGAATAACAAAAAAAAAAATAAAATTTGTATGTTTATATCTGTCTATCTGTTGTCCATGTTCATTTGTTTTTTAAAAAAATGAACATAACATTCATTCAGATTAGGTGGGCTATTTTTTCTTTTAATTTTTTTTTTGTTTGCTTTGTTTTTCTCTGGATGTATATGGTGTTGTACTTAACATGTCTCCCAGGGTTATCTTAGTTCTCTGAACTCCCGAGAGGAGCTTTATCCATCATAGTTGGTCAGCTCACAAGGTTGTTGTTAGTGTGTACAATATTCTCTTAGTTCTACTCCTTTTGCTCAGCTTTAGTTCATGTAATTCTTTCCATGTATCTGTGGAGTCCTCCCATTCAGGATTTCTTATAGAAAGATAGTATTCCTTTACATTCATATATCATAACTTGTTCAGATATTCCCCAATAAATGGATACCACTTCAATTTCCAAAATCTTGCCTCCTGTCTGTCTGTCTGTCTGTCTATCCATCCATCCATTCATCCATCAAACCATTCATTCATCCAGTCATCCATCCATCCATCAATGCGTCCAATCATGCATGCATCTATCTATCCATTTATCTCTCTACCTGCTTTTTTTCCTCCCAGAGAATTGTTCATTAAACAATTGTCAGCACATTCAAGATGTGACTCTTGTGTAAAAGAAGGAATACTAGAGAATACTGGTTAGAGAAAGGAGCTTAGGTCTAGGTAGACTATGACTATAAATTTTGGGGTTTCCAGTAGTGATTTTGGACAGAGCTATTGTTGTGCCCTTTATAGAAGCAAAGTTAATGTTAATTTAATTATCAAATTTATCTGTACTGTAAGATTGATGGGAAGTACCTAGACTTTCTTAGTGGTCAAAATGAAGTTGAACAATTTCTTTGTCTTTGTAGATTACAGAAGGGAAAGGGATAATTGAAGTTCTTACCTTACAATCACTAATCAGATCAAATATGCTCCTGTGCCATTTTAGTGTTAAATAGATTTTCTAAAGCAGGTTATGGGGATGCTAAGAGTGTGTTTGATGACATATAAAATATATATTATTTTTAACCTTTAAAGGATCAAACATTGGTTGGCATATATTTGCTTTATTGTTCCTAAAAGATCATGATAATCAGTGTTATAAAATATAATGGAACAGTACATCAAAAATAAACATAGTTACTCTTGCTTTTGAGACAGAGTGGAAATGTCTAAACCCAACTTAGTCCCTTGCTGAGTATTATAAAATATTGCAGGAAATTATCAATCATTTGTCACAAGACTAAAATCATTTATTTTCTTCCAAATGATATGATTCTACAAATTAGATGAGTTCCATCTATTGCCAACATGGGCTCAGAATTGCAAACATTTAGGTTGAATAATTTTGAGATAATCATCCAGGCATATATGTCTTCAAGGAAAACTTTTTATGAATATTATGTAGCTCATCTGAAAAATGAAAGTAGAAACAAACCATGTGATGTTAGTATGAAATAGAACATTCGGGAATATCAAATTAATTAATTTTGGACATGAACTTTGATACTTAATTTTTATTACAAAGTAATCAAAAGATTTTTTTAAAAGCTAGAATGTATATATAAGTTAGCTCTTAGTGAGCAAAGAGAAAGCTATTAAGCTTCCTTCAAAGACCTTGGATTTGATGTGATCATTTCCTTTCTCTTAAGTTCTGTTGTAGTACATAATGAAGTTATACTTTATTATACAGTTGACAGCAATTTGCAATTATGTAGTTCCTATCATATAGTAGTTGCTTGATGCATCTTTATGGAATTGAATTTAATAAGGTCAAACTTTTTTCTTTCTGAGCAATCATAAATAAAATTTCACCCAACAATGCTATTGTACCTTTTTTTAACCTCATTTCTTCTGTTCTGCCTTTTTTTTTATTCTGACACAGACTCCAGTCTGGGCCAGGGTGTCATCATTTCATGCCTAGGTTATTGCAATAGCCTTCTGCTTGGTCTCCCTTCTATGACTCTTTCCCTACTTTGCTATATTTTCCTCTCAGTTGTCAAAATTATCTTCCTAAAGAACAAGTCTGACAATTCAATAAGGTCCAATGGTGCACCACTGGATAATGGGGCATTACCTCCAGGATCTGAAAGGATTCAAAATCATTCTTTTTTTTGTTTGTTTTTTGTTTTTTGTTTTTAGTTTTTTGCAATACAAATGGATTAAGTGGCTTGCCCAAGGCCACACAGCTAGGCAATTATTAAGTGTCTGAGATGGGATTTGAACCCAGTTACTCCTGACTCCAAGGCCAGTGCTTTATCCATTACCCCACCTAGCCTCCCTCAAAATTATTCTTAACCTGACTTCAGTTTTCTTTAATTTTACTCCTCTCCAAATATATTTCAATCCAGTGATACCAGATTTCTGGCTATTGGTCACTTATCATCTCTGAAAAAATCTCTGTTTCCAGTCTTTCAAAGCTTCTTTTAAGGGTCCACCTTATGCAAGAAAACTTTCCCAGTCTTTCACAATCTAGTGCCTTCTAAAAATCTGATTGATTATAACTAGCCTTATATCTTATTGTACAGAGTGGTTTGCATCTTACCTTGAAAGTGGAGGCTTTTTTTCTCTTTGTACAAACAGTGTTGCAGTACTTAATTAGATCTCTAGCTGATACTAAAGCGGTACTTAATTAAGCTCACTATCTGATACTATAGGTATTTGATAAATACTTGCTGATTTGACTTGTTTAGATGAAAATTGATCAATAAGCTTGTGAAAGAGAAAAATACAAGTTCATTGGATTATTTCTATATCTGAATCTGCCTATTATATATATATATATATGTATATATATACATATATTTATTGGAAGTTTTTATAGTAATTTTTGAGATCTTAGTTTAGAAATCAAGAACAGGGAACATGTTTTGGGGCTATATTTCATATGCTAGTTATTTCTAGGGAAAACTGAGATGTAAAACAAGGAGTTCTCAGCATTTGAAATGAATAGTATCTATGTCTATAAGAAGGAATATTATTCAGATAATATTTGTTAATTTATTTTGTTTCATTCCTCTCCACATTTCCAGTCTTAGCTGTCCAAGCCATTACTTATAGTCCTCAGACAAAGTTTTCTCTCTAAAATCTGTTTTCCACTTAGGAAAGGTGAAAACAGGAACCATAGACAAAGTAAAGAGAAATATTTTCTGACTTATTTCCTTTGATGAAACTCGGCCTGACTGACACTTCCTTTCTCTCACTTTGGACTTGAGTCTTCTAATACCTAATAAAAAGCATGAAAACATAGTAGTTTAAAAGTTAATATAGGATAGATCCCACACACACTCCTACACACTTTCCATCCAATCAAATAAAGAAAAAACGTAGTATTTCAAGAACAAGATGAAAAATGATAAATTTGATCACAAAGACACTAACAAAGCAAGAGGATGACAAAATAGAGGAGTGATCTTAAAGCTAGAAAGCCCTGATTTAAAATACTGGCTCATTTGCTATGAGACATTATGAATGTCACTTAATCCCCCTCAGTTTCAATTACCTCAGCTATAAAATAAGGATAATACCACTTACTTCAGAGTTGTGAGGATCAAATTAGATCATATCTGTAAAGCACTTTGCACACATAAAATTTCTAAATCTTTTAAATACTTTTAAAATGCTAAATCTTTCTTTTTATTGGATTATTTAATCCATATTCATTTCAAATCATGACAATGATGTTTGTTTTCCCTTTGGGTTTTGATATTACTTCTGTTGTTTTAATTGGGATCCTTCCTTCCTTCCTTCCTTCCTTCCTTCCTTCCTTCCTTCCTTCCTTCCTTCCTTCCTTCCTTCCTTCCTTCCTGCCCTCCCTCCCTCCCTCCTTCCTTCCTTCCTTTGTCTGTTTCTTTCTTTCCTTATTTCTTTCTTTTTCTTTCTTTCCTTTTTCTTTCTTCCTTCATATTTATGTATGATTAAATTACTTTGATGAAACTTTATCCATATAAGATTAAGAATCCTGGTAAAATGACTATAATGACATTAAGAATTCTTTATTTTAAAGATATTCTATTTATAAAGATATATATATATGTGTGTGTGTATGAACATACACACATATATTTTGTGCACATATAAAGATGTATATATAATCATATACATCTACTTTATATATGCATTCATATGAATGTATGTGTACATACATCTACATACAGGTAGGCTATATCAAGAAATATTTCTTAGGCCATGCAACATTAAAGGTTTTGTGCCATACTTTCTGACAGAAACCTTTATCTACTTGTCAACATGGTCATTAGCAATCAGAATTCGGATTTGGGACATTCCGATTCCTGAGGTCATGACAAGATGACTATTGATGGTGTCAGCCTAAAATTGCAAGGAGTAGCTGCAGTTGGAATGCTTATGGGAGAATTGATACTCAACACTAGAAGAGAGTGTAGAGATGATTATTCAAGCTAACTTATTTTATAAATAGATGAACTAATTCTTAAAGTGGTAAAGTCATTTTCCTAGAAACATGCAGTTAATGGAGAAGAGCAGGGATGTAAATCTAGGCATTGTGATTCCACATTAATTACTCTTTCCATAAACCAAACTTCTCTAAAAGATGTAGAATAGTTAGAGACTTACTGGGATTGGAATACAGATGAAAATTACAATTCTTTGTATGTATTATGTTATTTGCAATGGAACTCATTTCTTCTCAGGGACCTACTCATTTAATGCTGGAAAGACATTGTTTCTCAGAGTTCCTGATCTCTTGGGACCAGAAGTGATTGAGTTTCTCAAGACTCTTGCTCCCTTGTGAACAAAAGTAATACTCTTCCTCCTTTCTTCCACTCCCTCACCTGAAATTGATTCTCTCCACACTTAAAAATGACCCAGAAGTGGGAATAGGCAGTTGAATAGTAATAGTATTATCCTATATCCATTACTAACTAGCACAGGAATTCCCTCTAATGGTATTCTGTCTAGTTATCATGTTCCATTACCACTTTGAAAGTTCCTTAATTTGATGTGGCTTCTGTCAACTATATACCTAGCTTCAACACTGGTTCTTCATCTAGATTCCATGGCAACCTATACACAAATCTAACAGATTTCTCTTTCTGACTTTTTAAATTGTCTTGGTCTAGAAAAATCTCTCATCTTTTGCTCTGCCACTCCAGAATTCAGTTTGAAACATTATTTTAAATTTGCATAGAGAGATATGTTGGGAGAAATTGTCTGAGTATTTCCTCTACTCCACCATTGTGCTTCTACCCCCAGAAGTTTTAATTATAATGTATTAGTATTAAATTGTATGAGCAAATTGGCATCTAAACACATTTTGATTATTTAAAGAATTAATTGATAAATCAATATGGGTGAGTGTTAAGGAATTTTCTTAGAACCATTACAATTGATGAATGTATCTTTAATTAGTTCTAGAAGATTATATAGTTTTTTGGCCATAACGCAAAAGTAAAATGATGCTATACATAAAGCATTTCAAGACTGAGCAATCCTTAATCCTAATTTCTTATGCCAAAAATTACAAATGTAAACATGTTAATCAAAATATGGATATAAAATACTAACCTGACTGTTCTCAGCTGAGGGGAGGGAGGTGGAAAGGGAAGGTGGAGGACAATTTTCTAATTTGGAACTATGCATGTGCATGTGGAAATAATATAAATTATTTGGAAAATAAATAAACAAAATAAATTATTTGGAAAGCAAACAAATAAACAAACAAACATGAATGAATGGATAAATAAATAAGGGAAAAAAGACATCAAGAAATTCAATTGATCCTTTCTCTTATGCCTGTATTCAACTAACATATCCTTCTGGAAGTACCCAGTCTAGTGAACTTTTTTAATAGTGGAAGAACCCATAAATTTTCTGTTAGGAAATTGGACTCAAAGGACAGGAATCAACAGTTAGTCTTTTGGGGAGTAAGAATTTTTGAACTCTTATTTCCTGCCCTCTTCCCATTCCCACCTCTATCATTGACTTTAATATCAATGGAGCTATTGACTGGACAAGAATGTAAATGATCTATTCAGCTACTAACAGAGATAGTATTTAAAGGCAAACACTAGTGCCTCAGAGTAAAAAAGAGCTTCACTTGATAAAACCAATTGTTGATGAGAGGAATCCTGGTTTGGGACTCTAGAAAGGCACAGTACTGAGCAGAGAACAACCAAGTTGAACTTAATGAGTGCTTTAGGAAGGAAGAAAGTGCTGCCAGTGCCTTCAGTGGGTTGTAGGCCTTTGTAAAACATAGTTATCTATGTGAGTTCATCACTTCCACTGTACTCTAAAGTTAAGTTCAGTCATTGGATGGCTGCTCTGTGTGTGTGTGTGTGTATGCAAATGAGAGCACTCTCCAGTTTTCTTGTTTATATTTTCTTACTGCTCTACCTTCCCAATAAATGTTATTTCCTTATTCTAATTCAAGTAACTGGCTGATTTCTAAAAGAAAGTATGCTGAAAAATTCTAATGAATTATAGTGTTAAATCTATATACTAGAAACTGAAAATATTTTTGTCCCCTCCCAACCCAAAATTGGTCATTCTCACAAATACAGGTGAACTTGGTACCCATAGAGGCTATAATAAACATGTACCTTGCCCAAATTAATAAGAGCTCAGTAAGTGATTATCTCATACAATTTAAATCCTTTCACCTAGCTCACTTGTAATGTAATTGAATCAATGTAAATCATGTGCTATCATCAAACCCAGTGGTACAATTGAAAGCTGTTTTATAGAAAGAGGACTGTCCATTTAAAACTGGATAGGACCAGAGTCCCACCCACTCGCTGCCATGTTGAGAAAAATTGTAAGAAATTCTGAGACAAGAATGTTTGAGAAACATTGTACTAGATCATGCTGCCAATCACATTTTAACCTATATTTATGTCTCTATCATCTAAGTCTTTATTTATTTTTCACAAATATTTAGGCAAATTTTGTCATAAATTCTATTCCAAAGCACTAACACGAAAGAAGATTGAAATGAGGCTTGCATTTTGTTTGCTTTGAAATCAAAATTGTAAATTTATACTGTACATGAGAATAAAAGTTTTACCAAATCTGATAATGCTGCTAGGGTGACTTTGGTTCTACAAGACTAAGAGAGCTCAGCACAAATTCTTACATGACTTGGAAAGTTGTAAAAACTTTTCAAGCAGCAACCTACTGATGCTATATTTCAGTTCAGCTAAATTCACAGCTACTCATCATCAAGTTGGTTACAGGGGGATTATTGGTTCTGCTACAACAACTCTCTAAAATTATTTGTTCAGGTATAGAAGGACTGTGATCAGTATAAGTAGAAGATACATTCATTCCCATGAAATCACAAGTTCTTGAAGTATAAGAAAAAAATATGTTGTAAGAATCACCACATGTGCCCATTTATAAATTGAATTTATAAATCACTCTATTTTAAACACTCTTGATTTTCCTCCTGTCACCCAAGTATAACATACTAAGACATTGCTTTACCTTATCTTGAGGATTCATAAACAGACACTACAAGAAAATATAGTTTTCTACAATATATATTTTTTAAATGTATCTGTCTCAAGTATGAATTTTAAGAGTGAATCTGGGTTTTTTATACTTAAAAATATCAATGAATGATTTCCAAATCCCTTGAAAATTTTCATTTGAATTTGAAACTATGAAAGCCTCAATCAAAACCATTATCTCTTAGTCCTATCCCTTCAATTATGATCTATTAATTTACTTAGACAAAAATTTCATTGCATTTCTTTAAAACTGCTTTCTCAGAAAACATAATGTAGTCACTTTAACCATGTAAAACCAATAAACATAAAATAACCTAGTTTAAAAACAGAAAAAAATGTTGGATAGTTACAAAGTAATTATTTAATTATTTTCATCCATATGCATATGTATAGTTTTAAGTTACAAAATTTCCTTCTTCCCTCCTTTCCCACCTCAGTGACAGTCAGGTTAGCCTTGTCCATACAAACTTTTGATAAACGTGTTTACAAATTAGTTATTTTCAGTATGCGGAATTAGGAATAAGGGGAAAAGATACAGAAGAGATACTTTATTTAAAGATTTCATCAATTTCCAAAGAGTTGGGTTGTGTCTGTGTGTGTGTGTGTGTGTGTGTGTGTGTGTGTGTGTGTGTGTGTGTGTGTGTGTGTGTGTGTGTTTTTCTTCCTCTGGATGGGGATAACATGGTCCACAGTCAGTCTAATACAGTTGTCCTAGCTCTGTGGACTTCTGAGAGGAGCTGTTTTGCTCAAGGTTGTTCATCTCACATTGCTCTCTTGGTTCTACTCCCTGATCTAAAGTAAGTAAAATGATTAGAGGCACTTATGTGGCACTATATATGGAGTAGGAAAGGTAAGAGTTCAAAACCAGTTTCATGATCTTACAATTTATGTGACCCTGGGGGCAGCTAGACGGTGCAGTGGATAGAACACAGGCAATTTTAGCATGATTCAAATAGGTTTTTTTTAAATCACCAAGAACTTAAAAATTTTAAATATATTCTTATTAAAACACTAAAAGATAATTCAAAAACTGTTGTAAACTTAGTTTGATATGATGAGATCTATGGGAAGTCTGAGGACTTTCTGAGTAAGTCTTTGGCCAACTTTCTGAAAACATTTGCAGACAGATAAAGAGGTAGCAAAGCATAGTAGGCATTGAGGTACCAGGAGAATAAGATTTTAAATATTGTCTCTGATAGTAATTAGGTGACCATGGGTTAATCTTGTTATTTCACTTTTCCTCATTTCCTCATGCAACATAAGGGATAATAACAATGACTGTAGAACCTATACTTAAGGATTGGTTTAGAACTCTTAACACAAGGATTTTTGATATGGAGTGTTTTAGCTTTGGAAGATAAATTCTTAAGAACATTTCAATATAGCTACATTTGTAATTCTATGAATATAAGAAGGATGCATCAGAGAACTTGAAACAAGAATGAATAAAGCTACAGTAAAACCATAAAATTAGTGAAGTGGGGAAATAGCAACATCTGAAGCTAAAGAAACATGCTTGGACCAATAAGAATGTATCTTATAAATTGTAGCAGCTGTGAGACTGACACTTTGAAACAATCTCTATGGCAGGATGTTATCACATTTTAAGACTCTTGAGTGCAAAGTACGATCATTGTTTCTTCTTTAGAGAGTGAATATATAAAGGATTGATTTCAAGGATCTGGTAACATGGCAAAAAATTCTTTCCTAATTGAAGCAAATGGAAAGCTAAAGGTTTTCATAGAACAAAATCTCTTATCCAAGAAAATTAGTTACTTCATTAATGGCTACTTACTCTGTCACAGCACTCTTGGGAAGTAATTCTTTAGAAAAATCTTCTAGAAATTTTGTTGTCTTGATCACTCAACAAGTAGCAATTTGACACACCACAAACATCTTCCATGGCAAATATTTTCCTTGTAAAATGTCCACATATGTCTAATATACATTTTGTATTACAGAAGCAGGCTACGGACTCCTCACCTTATTTGGTAGGGAAGCACAGCAGAAAAAGAGAGAATTATAATGGCCTGAAATATTTTTTCCAGTAAAGCTTTATGAGATTGTACAGAGGAAAGAAAACACTTCATATTTTTTAAATAGCATATGAATTGGTCACAGAATTCAGAGTCTATGTTGTCATATTTTACCAAATGAATCAAAGTCTCATGACTAGGAAAATATAAAACTGAGTCTATGCTGCCTTAAATGTGTTAATGAGCATAGATCTTATCTCAAAGGAGAAAGAAAGGGGAAAAAAAGTTCATCTATTAGCCCACTCAGATGCAGAATGTGTGAATTTAAAGATAAAGAGACAGCAAAGACTTGAGAGAATTAAATGAAAACAACTTCAATAATATAGTTTATAGCAAATTTTCTTCAAGGATTTGGAGCAGAGAATTCATCAAGATCAGTAAGCCAGCCACCCTCCACCTTCCAACTCTGTCATACACATACCATTATTTGTTTTTATCACTGTGAATATCAGGAAGAAGATAGTGATCTGCAGCAGTATTTTTAGTGAAAATTTAAGTATCTATTTAATTTCAAAAAGACATTTGAAATCCAGATTAACATAGAAGTATTGATATATGATGTGCACACTAGAATCTGGAAGTTGTTCCGCAGAAGACCTAAAAATAGTGTGGTTTGCAACCAAAAACTCCAAAACCTTATGCAACAGAAACAATTTAAGATCTATCGGCATTGCATATGCCTCATCAACATCAGCTTCATCATTAAATAGTACAAGATATTTTGCCAGTGATTATTAACAATGGTTTGAATGGAATGTTGGCAATGAGTTCCAATGACTTTCTGTACAGCCACGCCAGATTTACTTGAAACTCCAGTAAGTTATGTTGGGAATGATTATAATGAGGAATTAAATGAAAATAATAATGTAGACATTTCATTTTTTCAAATTCAACTTCAGAAATAAATTGTTAGGAAAGAGAATTTTTATGTGGATTTTTACTTTTGTTCCTATGCCTAAAGGAATATTGGCAAGCTATTTGGACTTTAAAAGTGTGGCACTGATAAGCAGGCAAGAATTATTTTTGTTAGGATTTTCCTACAAAGGGAATTCCATCAAATTTCTAAAATTTTCTGCTAAGTGTTGGTATGTATGGATTAAAAAGGCTAAATAAGGGCGGCTAGGTGGCTCAGTGGATAAAGCACCGGCCCTGGAGTCAGGAGTAGCTGGGTTCAAATCCGGTCTCAGACACTTAATAATTACCTAGCTGTGTGGCCTTGGGCAAGCCATTTAACCCCATTTGCCTTGCAAAAATAAAAATAAAAAGGTTAAATAAGGTTTTTGTTTGGAAAAAAGTTTACCATATTAGTTCAGGTATATAAAATACCTTGAAAGTTTGAAATTATTGCTTATGCAAAATTTGTCTGATTTCTTATAGATGATTTATGGAATTTTTTTATTATTTAATTTTTTACATATTAAGGTTCAAAATGTTTACAAAGTTAAAATTAAATACAAAGCTTTTGCACAAAATTTTTCAATATTATTGTCATATTTTTGTTTAAAAAAGTTATTTTAGGGATGGGGTATGTTCTCTTATTAAATTTATTCACAAAACAAATTAATTGTACAAATACTACCAGCTACCTCTTCTAGGACAATAGTTTTTTTTATTGAAACACAGTTTATGTACTTTCCATATTTGATTTGTTTAATTTGGCACTCAGTTTTTATTATAAAACATGCATGAATGTCTAAAAAATAGACTTTAAAGAGAGCACATAGCTAACTTTATTGGAATGTGAATATTTGTAAATTATAGAAAAGGCAAGCATGAGAATTTTGAAAAAAATAAGAAAAAAAGCAGCACAGCTGATAATTTTTTAATTACCAAATTTCTCTAATTTAATAATGTACAACTTTAGACATAAGTTTTGACTTCCTACTGAAGCAATCTTTTCTTATAACCCTTGGAATGAAAGTTCAAATTTATTGAAGTGAACTTGAACATCTCTGTCTCTCAAAGAATGACATTAAACCTAATCAGTACAAAATTATTTTCAGTTAAATTTTGCATTTTTTTAGTTGCTCAAGCTTAAGAGAAAGAGAGAGAGGGAGAGAGAGAGAGAGAGACAGACAGACAGACAGACAGACAGACAGAAAAAAAAGGCAAGAGGAGGTAGCGGCTTCAAATTCCCTCTACTTCCTTCTACTTGGTAGTTAGGTGAAGGGAAACAATTTTTTTTTTCTGAAAGGGGAAAATTGAAAAGAAAGATGGCAAGAGGGAAGGAATAAAGGCCAAAGATCTTGGAAGAAAAGTTAGAAAATATTTGACATAGAGAAATCAAAACAATTATATACATTTAATGTAGTGGAGAACAAAAACAAGAATATAACATTATAAAGTTCTTTGAAGGCATTCAAGAATTAGAAAAACCAAGCCAAAACCAATACAATCTATGATACAAGGGATATAAAAAATTTTGACAATAAAATGTTTCAGGACAACAGCAATACATGAGCCCCAAGAGGGACATGTGAAAAATCAGCAAACACTTGCTCGTCTCCAAAAACCTAATGTGGGGGCTACTTTTAATGAGTAAATTATATTTTTTAAAAAATATAATGGCTCTTTTAAATGGAAGTAAAAAGATTCATAACCATAAGAATAATTATTTCCTGTAATAGTCAAAACTTTGAAGTAAAAGAAAGAAGTCAATAGAATTGCTCAGAAGAGCAATGTTATTTGTGGGGTCAAAGGTTAAAATGACTAAAGGGAAAGTGGTCATTATTTGACTGTGATTAATTTATTACTATATGCACTTTTCAGAAATTGTATTGATTAGTTCTTTATTGAAAAGAGAATACTATTCTTTATTCCCTAGAGTCAATTAAAACTCAGATATTTTACAAATCAGCTTGCAGCAGGACCTTTTTGATATCTCCTTCATTTAGTCGATAAGTATGTTTAATAGCCATCAGAGTCTCTGTGAATAATCTAAATGCCTTAAGTAACAGATGAGATTCAAAAAAGATTCAATTCTCTCAAATCAAAGAGATAAGTACTAATTACTTTTTTATGTGCAAAGTACCAGGGATACAAAGACAAAAAATGAAACAATTTCTACCATCTAAGCAACATACAATTTGGAAGGTGCTTAAGATTTAAATTATTAGGAATAATAGAGTTTCACATTGGACTTTAGAAAAATAAAGTTACAAGTTCAACATAGGGAGGTTTGACTCACAGGCTGTTTAACTGAAAATGACTTAAGTGTTTTAGTGAACTAAAATTTTGATATTACTCCGTAATATCATATAATTATAAAAAAAATGTGTAAAAAATAAGCACTTTTTCTTCCAAGAGGAACAAAGAAAAGAGACTACTAAAAACAGAAATGTGTTCATTTCTTATTTCTTCATCTGCTTGTATTATTTGTTAATTTAGTTTTGTGCTCTTTTTGACTCATTATTCTTTTTCTTTTTAATTTTGGTTTAGGGTATCTTAGTTGATTTATTTGCTGTTCTTGTAAAACAAACAAACAAATAAACATGTTAAGCCATTTTTTCCCTTGACTTTTACCTATCCCTCACTTCCTGACAAATTTTACTTTCTTGTTGGTGATATCTCAAAGACTGGGCTATGAACCAATATCTCCATATTGGATATTATATGTGACAGCTAAGTGGTGCAGGGGATAGAACACTGACTCTGGTATCAGGAGGACTGGAGTTCAATGTAACCTCAGATACTTGCTAGCTGTGATGACCTTGGGCAAGTCACTTACATCCAGGCTAATTCCTTACATCCATGCCTCACATTCAGGGTCATTTTCTGTCTTTATGATTCATATCTGAGCACTGGACCCATATGGCTCTGTAGGAGAGAGTAAGACTGGTGACTTTGCACAGCATCCCCTTACTCAAATCCAATTCATGTTCTTGTTATGGGAGGTATCACCTCCCTGATGAAATGTTATCTGAGAATGAAGAACAAAAAAACAACAAAATGATATGCATTATTTGGGTCTTAGTCCCTTCCCTTCTTACCTTATAAAGGAATATACCTCTCCTCTTCTGAGTTTCAGTCCTTTTTTCTTCAAGTTCAAAATAATGTGGACTACTGGATCATCCTGAATCTTTCCTAATGTTTCTCCTTTCTCATGGAAAAGCCAAATTAATAGCTACTTTTTGAAGGGTTGGAAGAGTAAGTAGGTTATTGTAACCAGAGTTTCTGCAGTCCTATGGTTCCCTTATCCAGAATGGGGTTCAGAGAAATAGAATGTTTCAACCCTTTCTTCCCTCACTAGCTACAGATTTCTGAGTCAGAATGGAAGTTGGTGTGTTAATTATTTACATTTTGAGTTAGCTTGGGTTCTTGCTTAGGCATCTGTGAGGTTGTAGCACCTTAAGTTCAAGGTCTGTACTATTGATTCACAATCATTTATCTTGTGGTTCTTTTTTGATAAGTTGATCTGCATCTATCATACAAATACTTTTTTGTAAGGTTGAAGATTTAAATAGGCAGTTTCAAACTCATCACTTATTCCTTCTAAAAGTTCTCCTAACTAAAACAACAAAAAATTTATCTTAAACAAATGTTCTTTAGCTCATAAAGCTATTGTTCTTTTTCTTCCTCCTTTATAACCAAACTTCTTGAAAAAATTATTTATACTTATTCTTCGTTTTTCACTATTAACTCTTCTTTCAATTTGCAATTCAGCTTCTATCACTAGCACTTTACTCAAATCAAAGTCTCAAAAACCCTAAGGATCTTCTAATCAGAAAATCTATGTGTTGTACATTTAATTCCCTTATTGTTTCTTATATCAGTCTTTCTCTAAACTAGAACAGGTACTTATTGCTATCTGTCTAGTCAATTGTAATAACATTTTTATTAGTTTCTATCTTGACTTTGAAATTTAAAAACCTGGGGTTTGAATCCCAACTTTGCTAGATGGTTTCTATTCAGAATATTCAGGTTCAAATATCATTTCTACTGTACTAACACCTATGTAAATTTAATTAAATCGCTTAACTTTCCTTTAGGAAAGTTTTTTTTAATATGCAAAATGAGAAAGTTTTCCTAGATGAATTTTGCAGATGTCCCTTGCTGTTCTTTATCTGTAATTCTATGTTGTTTTTGATTCTTTCTCCAAAATTATAAGACTGACCTTCCTTTTGTATAGATCTTGTCATGGAAATTCTTTTGACTATGAGTGGAGTTCAAACTCATTTCCTTGGCTTTCAAGATCTTCCACATTCTGAGGCACACAATATATTCAAATTTATGTCTGACTATTGCACATGTATATTCCATTCTACAGTCAAATTAGATTGCTTTTTGTCTCTGAATATTTCATGTGTTTTCTGACTTTTTGTTTTGTTGACACTATTTCCTGTTCCTAGAATGTTATCCTATCACTTGTTAACATTCTGGGTTGCTGAACACATTTCTCCTCAAGGTGACAACAATATTTTTTCCTTGACCTCTCTAGGATATTTCTAAAATAATCATTTATAGTTCTCTGTGTTTACTAATCCATAATTGACTGTAAGCTTCACGAGTGCAAGGACCTAATCTACAACAAATTTTATATTTGTCAAGACGATTGATTTAGTTCTGTGCACATAGCAGATAGTTAATGATTATTGAATGAAATTCAATTGATGGTTGTTAGATAATTTGTTTTTTTAATGATCATGAACATTTTTCTCTAATCTTACAGTAATAACCACTTCATAAAAGTATAAGATGGTCCTTCATCCTAACTGCTTTTTATTCATTTTTTCTTTTACAAGAATGAGTCCCACATTTTTACAAACTTTTGAGTTCCAAATTCTTCTACCACCCTCCCTTCTCTCTCTCTCTCTCTCCCACCCAAGACAGTGAACAATCTGATATAGGCTGGATATGGACAATAATGTTCAACCCATTTCCATGTTAGTCATGTTGTGAAAGAGGAACTAAGGGAAAAATGAGAAAGAAAAGAAAAATCTGAAAGAGTTTGTAAAAGTGAATATAACATGCTTTGCTCTTCATTCAAACCCAGGTGTTTTTCCCCCTAGATATGGATTATATTTTCTATAAAAGTTCTCTGAGGATCCTTAACCATTGGTCTAAGGTCCTTGATCATGGAACTGTAGGGTATGTAATATAGAAGCAGTACATGAAATATGAGGATGAGAGAGTATTGCTGAGCTTATATGCTCACTCTGTTGGTGTGCATATACTCTACTGAGATGGAAGGACTGTATAATTCCTATGGTTCTATTTGACAACTGCAAATCACCTTTTATCTCTTAGATTTCACTATCTCTACAGGACGATACCAATTTTTCAATGATTTTAGGAAATTTGAAAATTGACCCTATAAAAATTAACACAGAGAACATACTCAACAAGAAAAACTCATTTCCTTTTGATTTGACTGGAATTTAGTTTGTCTTAGTTAATTTCCTTGGAATTGGTAAACAAAACAGATGCTTGAATCTTTTATATGACTATGTTTTCTTAGCATAGACATGATTGTTAAAACACATTTTAAAAAAGTCCAATATGGTATCTATTCAACAGTTGTAAACTTTTAAATACACTAAAAACTCTGGAAGACTCTAAGACAAAAAATCACTTTGGATTAAAAAATTAAAGGACAGATGTATTTTGAAGTCTATTTTTTAATGTTTCCCAGTGTTATTCCCTTTTCGTTGGTAAAGAATACACATTTTTGGATTGATATTTTATTTAATTTATCCAGTTGCATGTTAAGAAAGAATTACAACATTCAACCACTTGCATATTTGTATGATATGCAATTTTCTTCCAATCTCCCTTCCCACCCCCTCCCCTCCCCTCAGTGGCAGTCTAGTGAACTTTGTACATGTACAAATTTGTGTATAACATGTTAACATATTAGTCATTTTGTGTATGAAGAATTAGGACTAAGGAAAAAAGAAAAAAATCATGGGATAAGAAGAAAAACATATAAGAGAAATTTTTAAAAAAGTAAACATAATGTTCCACAAATTCTAAAAAAGTGAACATAGTTTTCATTCAGATTCTGTGATTTTCTTTTCATCGGGATGTGGATGGCATTGTCTATAACAGATCTTCTAGGATTGTCCTAGCTCTCTAAATTACTGAGAGGAGTTTTACCCATTATAGGTGATCAATCCATAATGCTGTTGTTAATGTGTACAAAGTTCTCTTGGTTTTGTTCCTTTCACTCAGCAGCAGTTTCTGTAATACTTTATATGCTTCTCTATAATCTGAAAATTCATGATTTCTTATAGAACAATACTTTTTATCTCAGCTCAATAAATAAAGTCTGGAGGTAACGGATCCATCAACATCTCAAATCTTGCAACTGTTTTCTCTTAGCTCTGAGCAGGAGAGGGATGCTTTGAGAGACAATTGAAAGCTAAAATAGTTTCTAACAAAAAAGGTGGACAGGCTCTGGATCTCTATTCTGGATCTCATTCATTTAGGAAATCCTTTAATGTGGAAATTCCCTCTACAGATTCAGGTTGGTTCCTTCTGTATACTTTAGGGTCTTAAATGTATCTTAGAGAGTTGTCATGATCACTTAAAGTTTTAGAGTGTTGTTTAAGGTCACACAATCAATAACTGTTAGTGGTGAGGCATGAATTGAAGATAACCTGAGGAGATTTTTATTCACAAGACCAAGTTGTCTCAATCAGAAAAAATCTGTGCCAAAAATGAATTCTTGAAGAATGTGATAGTTCCTAATGGATCAAAGGTTACCTACATTTTAGGTAACCCCATTAAAATGGTGATTAAAATCTAGGATCACTGCATAATTGTTTCATAGTTGAATAGAACATTAGAGTTCATATGTCTCAATTTCTCATTTTATTGATGAAGAAACTAAATTAAGAACAACTATGTTCACCTACGTATTAATTATCAGAGCTAGAATTTGAACTAATTTCCAATGAATTCAAATCCAACTTTCTTTACACTCTACTACCCTAATGAGAATAGAAAAGAAAGATCTGTGAGAAACGTATGAAAAGAAAGGAAATAGAACTTAGAAGTAAAAACAATTTTTTTTTTGGTTGGGGGATATGGATGATTAAATGGGTGCTGCTTGTGAAGAGCAAATGAAGTAAAGACAAAGAAAGGAAAGAAAAGTGGGAAGAAGTTTGACTCTAAATTAAAAGATAATAATGTCATTAATAACAATGGAAAAGTTATAAAATAATCATATTTTTGGGAGAGTTTATGAGTTCCCTTTTACATGTTTGACCTTATTTTGTTCATAGCCACTATAATTTGAGAATGTTATAACAAGTTTAAAACTTCCTTGGCTGTTTGGCATTATAAGTAAACATTATTTTATTTTTTTACTTATAAAATGCTAATTTCCTTTATAGATTTATTTTAAGAAAATTAGACTTCAACAGTCACCTATTGTTTCTGGAAACTTTTATATCTTTAACCTTTGAATTAACTTAGTTCCTTGTGACAGAAAAAGTGACAAAAAGCTTGTGACTGGTATGTTAATAAGCATATCATTTTAGTTTTCTTGCTTATGAGAAAATAGTTTACTGACTTATTTTGGAGGTGGGTGGATGACTATATGCTTGACATAAAAATTAATAAATATAAAGGCTAGAACACTTGTGAAGCAAAGAGCTGAGAATGTGGTGCAGAAATCATCTTATATTTACTGATGATAACAGATTTCAGGGCTGAGCCATCCAAAACAATTTACTACATCTGGGAGAGAAAATTCAATCTTCTTTAGTATAATGTTTTGAACTAAGCCTTTGTATATGGTGAAATGTGAAAATCTGTACAAAAGTTGGTATTATTCAAAACTGCCTTCCTAGCAGAACATGTCATCTGGGTGCTTACATTAGGATTCTGATTTTGCATTTTATTTTTTTCATTTGGGGTTCAGTCAGAGATGATGAAAGAACTGTTAAGTCAGCAATTTTGTTACTGCAGAACTTTGAAAGACTATTCAAATATGTACTCAGTCTCATTCGTGAAGAAATATTTGAGGGTTGTTAAGAAGATGCTTTTCACTTAACAATTTGATGCAATTAACTAGCTACGAATTTGCAGCCATCAGCAAATCACATTTTTTTTTTGTGATCTAGATGGATATGGATGCAAAATTCTTCCATGAAACTCCCAGCAAAATCAGCAGAGAGATGATCTGACAAATGAAAAGCTACAGATCCACCTTTACAGAATTTGTTGCTATTTAAATTAGGTAAGTTAATGTCTACATTACAAAGTCACAATAGTTATCACTCATTTATTAAGATGATCACATTTCCCTCGGATTTCCATTCCTCCAGATTTTATATATATATATATATATATATATATATATATAACACCTTATCAAAGAAGGATTCTGTTGAGAATTTTCATCTTGATCTTCAAAAATGTTCTGGTTTCTTGAAAACATACTTTTTAGACACATACTTTGTCAGTTATGGATGAACTTTTCCATGGAGAAAAGTTGGATAATTAAAGAGATAATAAATAAATAACCAGTTAAGTAACATCCTATATGATCAATAAGACAAATTTTAGCTAATCAAAACTGATTTTATCAAATTGGTTTTCTTTTAGGTTTTTGCAAGGCAAATGGGGTTAAGTGGCTTGCCCAAGGCCACACAGCTAGGTAATTATTAAGTGTCTGAGACCGGATTTGAACCCAGCTACTCCTGACTCCAGGGCCGGTGCTTTATCTACTGTGCCACCTAGCAGCCTCCTTACCAAATTGTTTTTAAGATTTCCAATTCAATTGAAAAAATAGTTTAATCACACACACTCCAGTAAATGTGTAAAATTGAAAATTTCCACAGTTCCTGCCCTCAGGAAATTTAGATTATAATAGGAAGGAAATAACATATGCTAAAACTATGAGTTAAAGTGAAATGAGATACATCTTTAAGTAGGGAACCACAATACACCTGGAGAAGATACATCATCTACAAACATATTTCAAAATAGCATTCTAAATTCTATAACAAAATGGGTAGAATTAAATATATAATTGTTTCTTTTGTTGAATTCTGCCATCTTTCAAAAATTTTTCTGTATCATCTCAGCATTGTGTCCAAATACTATTTCCTCTTCAATTCTGAATTCTAATAATCCCACTCCTCCCAGTTCTATTTCAATACAATTCATTCAAACCACCACTTTCTTTATTTTTCTAACAAAATTTTTATTTTATTTTTTCCAATTACATGTAAATATTTTTTAACATTTATTCCTTTGCAAACCTCAGAGTTTCATATTTTCTCTTAGAGTTGACCTTGATCATTGAACTGCTGAGAGGGGTTGAGTCCATCATAGTTGATTATCTTACAATGTTGTTAATGTGTATACAATATTCTCCTAGTTCTGCTTATTTCACTCAGCATTGATTTATGAAAGTTTTTCCAGGCATTGATAAAGTCCAGTCACTTATGATTTCTTAAAGAACAATAGTACTCCATCAAATTTCTATAAAATAATTCACTTATTAATTCCTCACTTGATTGGTAACCCCTCAATTTCCAATTCTTTGCTATTACAAGAAAAACTTTGCAAGTATTTTTTGTACATGTGATTTTCTCTCCTTTTTATGATTTCTTTGGGATACAGACCCAGTAGTGGTATTGCTGGATCAAAGGATATGCACGGTTTTATTGCCCTTTGTGCACAGTTTCATATTGTTTTCCAGAATAGTTGGATTAGTTCACAGCTCCATCATTGTGCCAGTCCTTTTATTGTCATTTAAGTCAATTTCAAAGGTGCAAAGTGGTACCTCAGAATTGTTTTAAATTACATTTCTCTAATTAAAAAATGATTCAGAGCATTTTTTCACATAAATATAGCTTGGTTTAATTTCTTCATTTGAAAGCTTCCAGTTCATTTGTCAATTGGGGAATTACCTGTGTATTCTTATAAATTTGACTCAGTCCTCTTTATATTTTAGAAATGATTCCTTTATCAGACACACTAGCTACATTCTCAGGGCTTACTTAGTATAGTGCCCAGACCATTTTAAGGATATCACATATTCTTTTGTTTCTCTTCTTCTTTTATTATTTATACATTACTAAAATATTCTTATTTAAGAGTGAATATAATACCAACTCCCCCACAAAAATATAAAACCTCATGAGAAATATAGTAAAAGAAAGAGAAAAAAATGTGTTTCATACTGTGTTCTGATACCATCAGCTCTGTCTTGGGTGGATCACATTCTTTATCATAAGTCCATCATAGAAGATACTTCCATATTTTTCCACCATTGCTGTTGCTGATTGTGATCCCCTCCATCCATTCCTCCCTACTACCATCTATTATATTTTTCTCTCTCTTTTCATTCTGTCCCTCTTCTAAAATGTGCAGTAAGGTAGCTGAGTGGCACAATGGACAGAGTACAGGCCCTGGGGCCAAGAGACTGCAAGTCCACATACCACCCCAGAGACCCAGCAACCACTAGGCCCTGTGGTCCTGGACAGGTCACCCAATTCCAGTACCTTGCAAAAAACTAAAAAATAAAATTTATTATATCTGACTATTCTCTCCTATTATCTACCCTCTTCTTTATCACCCACATTTCCCCTTTCCCCTTCCCCCTGTTCTCCTTCTCTCCTTTTTTCTCTAGATGTCTAACCCTATCGAGTGTGTTTGCTGTTTCCTCTCTGAACCATTTCTGATGAGAGTAAAGGTTCCCTCATTCCCTTCACCACCCCCTTCTTCATACCATTATAAAAGCACATTGCAAAAAAAAAAATATCTTTTTATGAAATAGCCTATTACACCTCTTCTTTCTCTTACTCCTAGTACATTTCCCTTTTAGCCATTGAGTCCATTTTTACAATATATTATATCTTCAAATTCAGCTGTCTCCTGTGTTTCATCTATAAAAGCTCCTTCTCCCTGCTCTATTAAATGAGAAGGTTCATATGAGTACTATCAGTATCATTTTTCCATGTAGGAATACATGCAGTTAATCATCATTAAGTCCCTCATAATTTACTCTTTTCTTCCACTCTCTATACTTCACCTGAGTCCTGTACTTGAAGGTTAAACTTTCTGTTCAGCTCTGGTCATTTTAACAGGATCATTTGAAATTCCCGTGTTTCATTGAAAGTCCATCTTTTCCCCTGGAAAAGTATGTTCAGTTTTTTTTCTGGGTAGTTGATTCTTGGTTGCATTCCAAGCTCTTTTGACTTCTGGAATATTATATTCCAAGCCCTATGAACCCTTAATGTACTTGCTGCTAAGTCCTGTGTGATCCTGTCTGCAGTTCCATGATATTTGAATTGTGTCCTTCTGGCAGCTTGTAGTATTTCATCTTTGACTTGGAGTTCTGGAATTTAGCTATAATATTCCTGGGGGTTGGTTTTTTTTGGATCCCTTTCTGGGGGAGATCAGTGGATTCTCTTAATATCTATTTTACCCTCTGATTCTAGCATATCAAGGCAATTTTCCTGTAGGAATTCTTTAAAAATGAGGTCAAGCCTCATTTCCTGATTGTGATGTTCAGGTATCCCAATAATTTTTAAATTATCTTTCCTGAATCTGTTTTCCAGATCAATTGTTTTTTCAATGAGATATTTCAGATTTTCTTCTAATTTTTCATTCTTTTGGTATTGAACTATTGTGTCTTGATTTCTCACAAAGTCATCAGCTTATTTTAGCTCCATTCTACATCAGAAGGATTTGTTTACCTCAGAGAGCTTTCTTATCTCCTTTTCCTTCTGGACAATTCTGCTTTTTAAAACATCCTTCTCTTCAAAAACTTTTTGAAGTGTTTTATCCATTTGACCTAAGCTGGTTTTTAACATGTTATTTTCTTCAGTATTTTTTGGATCTCCTTGATTAAACTGCTGACTTTGTTTTCATGTTTTTCCTGCATCTTTCTCATTTCTTTTCCCAGTTTTTCTTCTATCTTCCTTACTTGATTTTCAAAATCTTTTTGAGCTCTGTCATAACCTGAGTCCAACTTCTATATTTCTTGGAACCTTTAGATGCAAAAGCTTTGAAATTCTCAACTTCAGATTGAGTATTTTGATCCTCTGTGGGATCATAGACAAAGTAATTGTCAATCATCCTGGTTTCTTTTTTTTCTGTTTACTCATTTCCCCTCACCTGTCCCTGGTTTTGAGGTACTTTTGAGTTTTATTGGGACACCCCTACAAGGAACTGATTGTGTGTGTCTCTAGCTGTTCTCCTAGTCTGTGAATAACCACAAGTGCATCCCTCTGACTCGGGGCCAGGGTGGGGGGTCCCTGCTCTATGGGGGACCTAGACTGTGATCAGGAACTGAATGCTGTCAGAGCCCTAGAGTCCTGTTCTAGGGAGAGAGTACAGATCTCGGAATTCTCCCTCCACTCCCTTACCTTCTGTGGAGTGAGTACTCAGAGCATAGCTCCCTGGAGCTCCTGTTGGATGACTCCACAGACCTGCTTCCTTTTCCTAGATCTGGGCTGCGGTGGTTGTGCTACATGCTGGTCTGTCTGAGAGGCTGGGCTTTGCAGAGGGCTGTAGCTGTGCTGAGGGCTTGGGCTTCACACTTGCTCTGGCAGAGGTCTCCCCGCTGAACTTCCAAGTTGTGCTTTGTACTCCCTGGGGTGCAAGTCAGGAAATGGTTTGCGCTGCAGGGAGCCAGCATTCCCAGGTGCCCTGTAGTTCTAACCCTATGGAATAGAGGTTTTGTACTATTTTTCAGGTTACTTTGGGCTGGAGAATTGCCTCACTGAATCTTTCTGTGGATTCCGTCTCTTGAAAATTTAGTTAGTCATAATTTTGAGGTTTTTGAAGAGAGCACCTAGTAGAGGCTCTTCTTCTGCTGCCATCTTGATCCCAACCTATTCCATATATTCTTGTTGACTGACTTCCATTTTAGCCCTTTTATTCTGTTTTTCATTGCCACCATAATCTTTTTTAGACATAAATTTGGTCCTACCCTTCCTAAGAAACCCTTCACAAGTGAGGCTGAATGAGAAACAGTAATAAAGGGATCACTCATCATACTGAACTCTATTAAATAAATACATAACTTTGAGATGGACATATTTTTGAGAACTACAAAGTGATTTATTGTAAGAGGAAATTGTCAAGCTGTGAAGACTGATCCTCAAGTGGTGAAAGAATTGTCATGTTTCTTCTTGCTGCCTTTCAAGTGCTCTTTAAAAGACCATGGCAAACATGAATACAACCTAAGGATCAGAAAAAAAGATAAATGTCTCAGTTTTCAAAAAGAAATGGATAATATAAGAAGAACGGTTATTAAATATCTTCAAAAATAAAGCTATACAAAATAACAATAGATACCCTAAAGAGCCAATATGTTCTCATCAAGGACATATCACATCTGACTAAATAACTTCATTTTTAAACAGCTAAATAAGGATTAAACTATAATATTTTTGGTAGCTTTTAAGTCATGGCAAGTCACTCAAAATTTACTTCTCTTCTTCAACTGCAAAATAAGAATAATTATTATACTCATTTCCCAGTATTGTTGTGTGAATAAAATCAAACATGTAGTAAATGTGATATAAATAAATGGTAGTTGTTTTGCTGATGATGAAGCAAAATTTGGTTTATTTAAAATGCTAAACCTGATTCATTTTTATAGGATTTACTCTGCTAATAGAGAAAATGCAACACTTCAATAAGAGTGAGGAGTATAGTTAGCTCCCAAATTTGGTGGAGGAGAGATCATCATTTTGCAACTGACTTTGAGAAAAAGATACAGTATGGAGAGAGAGAAAGACTTTGGAAAGACTTTAAGATATAAATGAAATGGTACTTTGACATGTCCCTGACTTCCATTTTGCAACTTTAGATAATTTAGGGACTTTCTCTTTGGGTGAGTTTAAATACTTGCTCTTTTGTTTGAGCTGTTATTTTTCATAGTTGAATTCATTCATCATGTACATTTTCTAGTACCTAATTCATATAATTTATAATTACTTTTTTTCTAAAAGTTTGGATAAATTATTTTATTGCTCCTTAATCTTCATGATGGTCTTTGGATAGGTTCAAAAATTTTGGTAGGAAAATAGTCAAGTCTTAAGCTATCATTTGGGTGACACTCCTTGCTAATTAAGGAATTGATGTAAGAAAACCAATTTGAACCTAAAGTAGATTCCCTTAGAATAGTAATATGGGAGGAAAGTAAAGATAAACATAATTCTATCTCAGCATCTTTCTTTTATGTAAGTAGAGGAGGGAAACTTCATAACTCTAAATCCGGTTCTCCATTCCAGGAATTATCCAAAATATTCCAGGAAGAGGGGCAGGAAAACATCTAAATATAACCGTTTTAACCTCCCTGAGCCACATTTATAGATGTGGACATCCACATATTATAGATAGGCAAAATACATCCTACTCCCAGTAACAAGCAAGCTGTAGGAGGTAAGTATTGCTTGTATCATAGTTATTTATACAGATATACAGATATATAGTTATATAATACTAAATGGTTATATTTTAAAAACAATAATTAAGAGACATTGAGGGAAAGGACTGGCTGACCTTTTCCAGGGATTTCACTGAGCTCCATTCTTCTGTAAGATGCTCGTAAAGCTAGTAACTATATTCAGTATCCCCCTTCTTTTCCACGGTTCAGTCCTACCTTTGCTCATCTCAGATATGATAGAATACCACACTTTTATAACACTTTGAATGAATCTCTTCTTAACTTGATAATTTATAAGAAACTTCTCAGTTATGTGCAAGTTTCCTTGACTGATTTGAAAATGATTTTTTATGCAAAATCATTCCAGTAAAAAAGAACTTTTTAATGGTTTACAATTTAAATTGATTGATGGTCATTTTATCATTTAGTTTTAAAAATGATAAATTTTTATCATTTAGTTTATATTTCCTTAAATATAATTTATCTTGATTTTACTAATAATTTGACATCATCTCTCCTACTAATGGAAAAGGTACAGTGATGTGAGAAAGAAAACAGTCTTCAGAAATGGATAAATGGGTGAATCTGAAAGGTATTCATTAGTACCTTAAAGCTCATTTGGATAGGAGTCATTTGTCTATGGTGCTTAGCATTTTCATAACTTGCATGAATAAAGATATAATTTAAGGAATAGCAAATGTATTACTGTTTTCTTCTTACAATTTTCCCTCTACCCAACTTGGAAATTTATACATGTTAACTCCTATATCTGAAGTGGTCTCCCTCCTTATCTCCTAATTTAATGCTAATGTTTTTCTCTGAGATAATTTCTAATTTATCCTGTATGTGTTTTCAACATATTTTTGGAGGAAGACAGGTACACTAAAGCACTATTGGTATGCTAAAGGTTGAAGTTTTTTCCTAAGTGTCAGTACTCACTATTTCCCCAAATTAACTCATTTCTATGTATGTATGTATGTATGTATATATGTATGTATGTATGTATATATGTATATAAATGCACATCTGTAAATATACTATTTTCCTGCAGTGAAAGGTAAGTTCCCAAAAACTATGATTGTCCTACATACTGTATTGACAAAACAGGTATCTAATACATACATGTGTTGAATTAATTTGGCTCATTACAAGAACTGTCAAGAGGAGTTTAAACTGCAAGGACATTACAATACATTAGGCCTTTTTGGAATCACTGGAGTTAGTCTTTGCTCTTGTTCCTTGCTATATCAAATTCTTAATGAAAGAGATATCTCAAATCAAGGGAGCTTCATACTGTATTGACTTGCAACTGGGATAAACTTTTCTCCATATTTCAAAAATAAAAACAAGATATATTTTCCTATTCATGCATCTTTCACCACCAAATGTGTCAATATGACTGAGGTAATGCCAATGACTTGGAATCAGTTGGATTATCTTGGTTCTACTCTGCCACCTAATTTTTATGCAGGATCATTTTACATATGGTTTTCATTCTTAAAATGAAGAAATTAGACTAGATAATCTATAAAGACTCTTAATTCAAGTTCTAATATTTCATAATTATTTGAGAAATAACATTTTAAATTGTTGCCCAATCTATTCAAGAATCAAAGGAAGAAGCACTGCTTCAGAACTGGATAAATGATGACATATATACTCTTACTATTTTAATATATCATGAAATTTCTATAAATGACATCATATTCATATTTATTAAACTTATATAAAATTAAAAAGTTCTCATTAATATTATGTCCCTATTTATAGTTGCAAGACTTAAATGAAATTATAAGTGCAATTAACTGCATATTATAAAGTATGTTATCATTGTCAATAATTAATTTATATTTATTCAGCTGTTTTAAGAATTCTCTATGGACTTGAATGGGATCTTAAGGATTTAACATACTACTTTTTACAGATAAGGAAGCAGAGATCCAAAGAAGTAAGACACCTACCTAAGGTCAAATAGTGAGTTATTTCATACCTAGAACCTCTGTCTCTGAAAATGACTATTTTTCTAAAGCACCACAGTACTTCAAATTACATTTATCATAATGACTCTTTTTCAATTTCTAATAATAAGGCCATTGTATTACAATGATAAACCTAATCATATGGACCAGTTAGGACATTACTTGAAGAGATTATGCAGACTGATTGCATTTATTTTTCATGTTGCTTTCTATTTTCCCTGCTTTTTTAATAAGATAATGGATGCCTCAGAGTGAGATGGACAGATTATATTTAATTATCTTAAGACAAGTAAGATGAAACTCATTATCTTTTCATCCCTAAAGCATGAGAAAAATGTTATTAGCATTTCAGTTTTGTGACAAAATCGGAGTTTAAACAGTATCTGATATGTAGTTCATGCTTAATAAATATTGATTGATGGAGTTGATTTAAAAGTATACAAAATAGTCATAAAACTATTCTATAATTTTCAACAACCTTCTCAGTGGTGATCTCTGGGCATCCTTTGAATGAGTTTCTACTTGCTCCCATCACTGGTAGCTAAATCTAGAACTGGAATAGGTTTAGGAATTGCCCAGTTCTTTCCCCTCATTTTTCATATCAGGAAACTATAATTCTGAGAGGTAAATGACTTGTCTCAGGTTACAAAAAATGGTAAGTGACAGAATTGAGATTGAAATTGTTTCCCGGTGACTGTAAATTCAGTATTTTTTTCTACTTCATCACATTGCATAGTGCATACTTTTTTATTATGCATTCATAACCTTTCATCACTGACACACAGAAGTCTTGTGTAATCATGCAATTAAGATGTACTAGACATTTTTAGAGGAAAAACCTGCTCAATTTAAGATTTCCATAAATATGCAATGTTAAAAATAGCCCCCATGGTTTTCTCTTGACTTACTTTATGAAAATAAGAAAAGGACCTTTGCTTGCAAAATTGTTTCTCTATCTTAGAATCTCTCTCTCCTTCATGTTCATTGAACTGATACTCACTACAAGACAGCAATATAAAGTAAAATAACATTTTTAACATTAAAATACCATCCGTAAATATATTTTCATTAGTATTCACAAGCTTTTTTCCATATTTAGTTCTTTAAAGAAACATTACCAGGAATAAAAATGAATTATTGAAAATATGCAGATGGAAACTTTTTCAGTTGTGTCTTAATTCCTCATGATCCCTTTGAGGTTCCCTTGGCAACAATACTGGAGTAGTTTATTATTTCCTTCTCCGGTTCATTATAGTAATAAGGAAACTGGGGCAAAGCAGGGTTAAAAGCAAACAGGATTTGCCTAGCATTACACAACTGGTAAGTGTCCAAGACAGATTTGAACTCAGGTCTTCTTGATTTGAGCTCTGGCATGAAATCAACACTATTATCTGGCATCCCAATATATATGAAGTGAAGTCATATTTAATATTATTAAGTAGAATTTTTTTCAGCAGTACTGATAGAAAGAATGGCTAAACTTGGAGTCAGCCAATATAGATTCCAATCCAAGCTATTCATTTTGTCAAAAAGCCTTGAAATAATGTCCGGAAATTCTTTTAGTCCTTGTGATATGGTACTTGTGACCTCAAAAAAAAACAACTAAAAGTTCTCTTACCATATTATCATTAATAATCAAAAGGCAATATGGGGTTGGATTCAGGAAAACATAGGCTCAACTTATGTCTCTGACAATTACTATTTCTGTGATCCTAGAGCCATTGCTTAACCTAATGCTCAATATTCATCTGTAAAAATAGAGATTGCAATATCTTCCTCACAAAGTTATTTTGAGTCTTGATTAGATAATGTACAGGGAAGACTTTACAAACTTAAAAGTTTTTATTCACACCAATGTAAACTTGACTCTGTGTGTTAAAGAGAGGGAAGAATATCTCATTTTTTCCTTTCTTGTTATGAAAGCGTTTTGAAAAATAAAAGTCTTGAATGAGCAGTCTTCACTAGTTCTGGTCTTTTCTCTCCCTTTTAGCAGTTATTGTTCAAAGACACCCACTCTTATCTTTGAAGTCAATGATAAACAAGAATATTAGAAAATCTTTGAAACTAGGATTTATGAAATGTTAGGTGTCATCACCTTTGAAACATATGGAATAACTTCACTTTCCCCACTTCCCCCACTCTAATTCTCCAAAACAAATATTAACCAATTGTGAACCTAGGATAATACTGCTATTTTTATATGATTACCTGCAAGAAATTGCTAATATTCAAAAGATTATTATCATGAGCTTTTGCTAACACATTTAATCCTAAGAAAACATGTTTTCTATGCAATTACTAATGCTTTTTCCCTAAGGAAACTCTTAGAGGTTTCTAGATGGCTCAATGACTAGAATGTTGGGCCTTGAGTTCAAATCTATGCTTAGTCATTTACTAGTTCTTTGACACTGAACAAGTACTTTTTCTTCTACCTCCTTTTCCTCAACGTTAAAATACAGATATAACAACTTTTACCTTAAGAGAATCAAATGAGATATTTTTAAAATGCTTAGCATTTTAAATTTTTAAAAATTTTATCTATCTTTACATCCAGAGTTATTGCCAGGATATCATTCACTGAGACTATTTTAGGATTATGAGACAATAGATCTAGAACTAGAAGCAGGATTAAAGTCTACCTTTCTATTACTGAGAAGTACCATGCCTGTAGTTACTATTTAAATGTGGCTTAACCCTCCCAAAAATTTTAACAAATGAAATATTGTACACATGTATTCATGTCATATCAGTTGATTTCATGGTGTCATCGATCTTAGACCTGGAAAAATTCTGAACCTTGCTTCCCAAATTGCCCTGCAAAATGAATCCATTCTAGAAAATCTCTGACAAGCTTTTGTGTATAGTCCTCCAAACAATGGAGACTTTACTATTACCTAAGGCATATTGTTCCACTTTTGGACAGTTTTAACCTTTAAGTAATGTTTCATTCTATGAAATAAAAAGTTACCATAACTTCTGCCCTCTCAGGTTAAGAAAAATAAGTTTAATTCATTTAATTCAAATCACTTGACAACCCTTCAAATATTTGAAGACAGCTGTCATGACCCCAATAACCTTTCTTTTCCCTAGGCTAAACATATAAAGTTCCTTCATTTGATTTTTTATAGTATGAGGACATGACTCTCTGGAAATACTTTAGGTTGTCAAAATAATTCCCTAAATAGTGTGTTTTGTGTGATCGCAACACTTGAGCTGTGGTTTGAGGAGGTCAGTGTGTAATATGATTCAATTAAATTCAGTGAGTCTACTATAGTCAAGAAAACCACGAAAACAATATGTTCCCTAAAGGAGATGACATTCAAGTTTGGGTAGACATGAACTTAGCTAAGAAAAGTGCAAGAAAGAGTGAAGGAAAATTAGGAGAAATAAGGAAGAATACAGGAGGCTTCAGAGAATAAGGGGCATTCAAATTAATTTTCGAAGGAAAGTCAGAATACCATAGAGACAGTTACCAGTTTTCCTATATAATTTTCTATCATATTATTGAGAAATTAATATTTGAAATATGATTTGACATTTTTGCTGAACCTGTGACTATTTGAACAGCATAATAGTTATATAAAGATTATTTAAATTATTTCTCTGACTCCATTATCTTTGGGAATGGGAAGAGAGGTGCAATGAATATATATTCATCTCCTGAAATGCTTAGTTTCGCATTCTGGATTGGTAACTAAGTTTTTAGTCAGAATACTTAGCTTCAAATCCCACATTTGATCAATTTTTCTGAATCATCTTATAATTTCTGAGCCTCAGTTTTCTTCTCAGTAAATAGAAAGGTAGACTTTAATGTTCCTTCCAGTTCTAGATCCATTGTCTCATAATCCTAAAATAGTCTCAGTGAATGATATCCTGGCACTTATTCTGGATGTAAAGATAGATAAAATTTTTAAAAACTTAATTCTGTCACTTAGTTCTTGGATGACATTGCATAACTAGACTATCAGCATATGACAAAAATTAGGCTGCTAATAAATATCTTCTGAATGATTGATTGATTTTCTTAGTATTAAGTTTCAACATCCTTAAAGCTAGGAATTTGTTTTGAATCAAGATTTGACAATATATGTGGCAAATTGTGACAATATATGTGGCAATATATGTGGCAAACCATAAAAGTCATCCTTAGATTATAGACTATATCAAAACACTCAACAAGTCAGATTCAGATCATAATTTATAAACTTTTGACCTAAATGATATCTGACTTTCCTTTAATCTCTAAATCTTAAGTGTGTGTCAGTACTTTACCATTTGGTTGTAAGCAAGTGTATCCTTTGTTCTCCTGTCCCTTTGGGTTTCAAGAAACAAATCTACTTTCTACCCTTAAATCTCATTATTATTATATTTTATTGGATTCAAATTGAGCTATTCATTAACTATAGTTTTCATCAAATACTTTCCCATCTCTGTATACTTTTTCTTATAGTTTCACTAAATTTAGAATGCCTATAATTTCCTTTACACATTTCTATTAGCTAAAATTCTACCTATATTTTACCAATTTAAATTCTACCCTTTTCATAGTTTTCTCTTCTTTTAAGAAATAGATGTTTCTTCTAAATTTGATAGCATCCTGTTCAATGAATTCATGTTCCCTATTGTAGATCTTTCAGTAGAATATTATCATTTTGATGTTTTTATCTTTACATTCCCAGAATCTTCCTTAAATGTAATACACTTAATAAACATTTATTGAATTGAATCACAATGTGTAAATTAGTGTATTCAAATATCCCCGCCAAACTTTCCACCCGCCATAATAAACTTTAAATTCCTTGAGGACAGACACAACATCTTCTTCATCTTTGAATTTCCTTCATTGTCTAGGACAGTGCTTTATATGTAGTAGGAACTTGAAAATGCTGCTGCTGCTTATTTTCTAATTATATCCATCAGGAAAAACAGAATAGTTAGAGATGCACAATCTTGCCCAGTTTCATCCTACTGCTTTAGGAATTATACTTCAAAGAAATAAATAATGTTATCCAATATATGTTTTTCTATGTTTATTCCATGGTATAAAGCAAATAACATTATAATTTATGAAGAAAAATACTTTGTTTTACATATCAAGATGTAACAATTCATTTACTTCTTGTTCAATAAAATAAGTAAATCTTTTATCAGGTCCCTTCCCTTTCAGAACTTACATCTGTGGAAGCCTACTGGAAATCACATCCTGGAAATCCCATTGTTGATCAGTAATATTTATGAAATTAATATCTCAGGAAAATAAAAAAATATTCTTTCAAGTTTGTCTCTAAAAATGACTGAGCAACCAAGCAGCATATAAAGGATATTTTCTTTGTTCTCATAGGACCCTTCCAATCAAAGTTCATTCATTATAACCATGAAAAAGGATAAATAATTGGGGAAAAGAAAATTATCCTCCTTAATTCTACTTAGTTTTTTTAATCACAAATCATAATATGATTAAGGAACTTGAAAAATATTGGGCACATGGTCTCATAAAAAGTAATACATATACTTTTTAAAGATCAAATATAATTTTTTCTGAATTAATAACTCTAATGAATATCAACTTCCCATTAATATTAGATGCCTAGAATGGCATAAGGAATAATAAAGAAGGAAACTTAAATTGTTATCATATCTATAGAATATAAAAGCTATTTATTATGCAGTCATTTGTTACTAATAATGCATACAGACAAGCAACAAATCTGAAAACATATTTAAAAATAAGAATAGAACATTATGAAATTAGTCATACTTTTCTTGTGAGATCAAAACTCATAAACATTCATTTAAAGGAGTGGTAGTCAACACAGAAATGCTAAAACTGATTTACAAAGATCACCTATTTAGTGCCAGTCAATGAAACTATTCAGATAATGCAAAATAAAAATTTAAAGTTCTAAAGAATGTGCTGAATCTATATTCTGAAATGTTCTTATGTATAATTTAATGTGAATTCAACATAGTATCAAAGTCTATGGTGAGTTTCTTCCTTTTTTTTTAGGTATTTGCAAGGCAAATGGGGTTAAGTGGTTTGCCCAAGGCCACACAGCTAGGTAATTATTAAGTGGCTGAGGTCAGATTTGAATTCAGGTACTCCTGACTCTAGGGCTGGTGCTCTATCCACTGTGCAACCCCTATAGTGACTTTCAGTAAGAGGCTTAGGTATAAAAGCAGATGGTTCAAACTGAGTCATGTTCAACAGGAGAAACACAGGTGTGTCTCTTCTATACAGCAAGTAGAGAAAACCAGAGAGCAGTGTTGCTGCTGTTCTTTGCAAAAATATTATTACTTTTAGTAGGGAAGAACGAAAAATCTCTCAAGATGCATTTTTTCCCAGCTTAAAAGGGCTTATTGTCAAGAAGTGTGCTTTGTGATCATTCTTACTAAGTGCTAATCAAAATCTATGTCAATTCAAGACCCTGCCTCTTTCTTAGCTATATCTACACTCTAAAGATCTCATAACTTCTGTTGGTGAAAAGTAACTACTACTTTTAACCCTGCTTGGATGACTGCCAAGGAGATGATCACGTAGTGATTGGAAAAAATAGTGTGTGAATAAAATGTAATTGTGAAGAAGGATATAAAGGATTTATGGTTGATCATTAACAAATTAGAAATTAGCAGGATAAAAAAATTAGGAGACAATAATAAGAAAATTTCAAAATACATAAAGTTAACTACATGAAATTGTCATTTAATAATTCCATAACAAAAGATTTTCTGAAAGATGTCAAGGGAAATATCAGTTTCTTTGCCTCAAACTTTCAAATTAAATTCATTAGGGGCAATTAACTTCTCAATTGCTTTTGATATGTGCATTAAGAGATATAAGATACATTTAGGCAGGTGTAAAAGATTTCCCAAACCTACTTGATAATTTGGATCTATTGTGTCATCAGTATTACATAGAATCTGCTCAGGAGTATTGTAAAAACTTAGAATAATGAAAAACTTTGAAACTACTTGTCAAAATATACAACTCAAACTTTCTTTAAGATTGAATCACTAACTCATTAAGATAGGTTGGATTCTCAATTAAACAGACATACTTTTTATTTTGAGAGGTAGAGAGGAACACTTAATGAGAATAATAGTCAGATGTCTGGAAAATCTGCTCAAACAAAAAAAAGTTAAATCCATGAAAATAGCTTACAATTATTGAGAAAATTTTCATTTAACAATAACTTTAAAGATTACAGACAGAAAAGCTTTCTCCAAAAGAAGATTGGATTATTTTACAAAACTGTCAGTCTTTCCAATGTTATTAGCAGGTTTACATGAAATGAAGCAATAATTCCAATTAAATCTAAACCTTAGCATATTGAAGGGCAAAGGAGATGATACAGTTTAAAATCTAAGTCTTAAAGTTTAAATGATTAATAATGAAAAAAGAGAAGACTGTCTTTCCTGTGGTTTCTAGCCTGAACAGCAACAAAGATGAAAATCCAGACTACCTGAAAAGAAGGGAGAGGGGGAGAAAGGGAGAGAGAGAGAGAAGAGAGAGAGAGAGAGAGAACAGAAATACATTGTGAAGATAAGTGACTTGTTCTTAATCAAACACCTTATGGTTGTCAGAAGCTGACCTTGAACCCATATCTTCCTAATTATAAAACTAATCTTCCATTAATGACATCATTGTTTCTCCTACTAATAGTAAAAAAGAACAATTTAACATAGCCTGTTCTTAATGTTCCCAAAATAAAAATGCTTCTCTGTCTAAATTCTGAAACATCATCTCTTTAATAATCCATCCTAGAATTTTGACAGATATGGATTTCAAGTACACTGTTCTACAGAATTCACATTCTGACTTTTCCTTTTTATCAGAATTGGGAATATGCCTAAACTTATGTCATTTCTTCCATTTTCTAAAGTTTCTCTCATACTAATAACTACCATCTTTGCCATTACAGTGGGAGTTTTCTTGGAAGAGAATGTAGAATGTAATTCATTTTAGTAAAGTTAAAAAATATTTAAAGGAGCAAGGCGTTTTCTTATCATCTTCTTTTGAGTACCTCTTGGCGGGACCCTATGTAATATGTGCCCTTCTAGTTACCATCTCAGTGTTATATCAGTTTTCAACATCTTTTTAGATGGATTATATCTAGGCACTCTTCTCCCATCTCATATTTTCAAAGCTAATTTATTCAATCTAAGTTAATTTACTTCACAATTTTCACTTGGGAGTTTCCTTTGATATCTTAGTCTTATTTTTTAGCCTGTTAAGATTTTTCTTAGTGTCATAACTGTCATCTTTAATGTTAAGTACTCTCTCAGATTTTGGTAAACATGTTATTCATTCCTTTATCCAAAGCTCTGATAGATAGATGTTAAAGCACACATAATCTTTGCCAAATCCTTAATCAGAAAATATTAAACTATTAAGATAACTATTTGAGCCCAGTCATTAACTTGTTCTGAATACAGAGAGTTGCTATTATCTAGTCTCTTTAACTCTTTCTCTGTATCACTACCTTAACTGTGGACCTAAAATGGCATAACCTAAAGTCATTTTTTAAGGTTTTTTGCAAGGCAATGGGGTTAAGTGCCTTGCACAAGGCCACACAACTAGGTAATTATTAAGTGTCTGAGGCAAAATTTAAACTCAGGTACTCCTGACTACAGGGCTGGTGCTCTATCCAATGTGCCACCTAGCCACCCCCGTAAAATCATTTTCTAAGGATTAATTACCTAATCTAAAATGGAAGTTAAGCTATCTAGGTAGGGGCAGGCCCTGGTGTTCTATGGGGGGTCTAGACTGCGATCAGGTTCTGAATGTGGTCAGAGCCCAGAGTCCTGTTCCAGGGGCAGAGGACAGAGCTCTGCAGTCTCTCTCTTCACTCCCCTCCCTCAGCTCAATGGGCTCATGCCCTGGGGGCTCCTGCTTACTGGCTCTGCCTGCTTCTGTTTCCAGGTCTGGGCTGTGGAAAGACCAAGCTGCTTGCTGTGTTCCCTAAGGGCTGGGCTCCATGTGCTCAATCTGGCAGAGGTCCCCTTTTGTTCCCCCACTTTGTGCCGGTGCTTCCCGGGGTGCAGCTCAGGAGACTTCCCCACTGCTTTGAGCCCCGGCTCCCAGTGGCCTGGGGCTGGCTCTGGGAGGCTGAAGTTCTTTGGCTCTGGCGGGCCACCCCTCTGGTGGGCCGCCCCTCCGATGCTGGGGAGCAGAGCCTTTCCTGCTCTTTTCCAGGTTACCTTGAGTAGGAGAACTGCCTCACTGGGTCCCTTTGTGGGTTCTGTCTCTAGAAAGTTTAGTTACCTTAGTTTCAAGTTTTATCAGAGAGTGCCTAAGACTCAATCCCTTCTTGTTGCCATCTTGGCTCCGCCCCTCCAACATCTTATTTTCTTCTGTATTTTTCTGTATTTGTTTCACTAAGCTACTGATTTGATTTTCATGATTTTTCAGCATCACTCTCATTTCTCCTCCCAATTTTTCCTCCACCTCCCTTAATTGATTTTCAGTCTTTTTTTAGCTCATCCATAGTTTGAACCCATCTTCTATTTATCTTGGAGGTTTTGAATATGGAAGTTTCAATTTTGTCATCATCTGAGTATGTGTTTTGATCTTCCATGGGACCAAAGTAATTTTCTATGGTCAGACTCTTCTTTTTCTGTTGTTTACTTATTTCCTCAGCCCAAGACTAATTTACAACCCTCCAAAGTCTTTGGGGTTTTTTTGGGGGGGGACACCCCACTTGGACCTTAATTCCTCCAAGATCTTATGCTCTCTTGCCTGTGCTTTGATACATAGATAAATACAAGCATGCCCCTCTACCCTGGAGTTGTGAGGAAGATCCCTGCTCTCTTAGTATGGAAGGCCAAACAGCAACCTGTATCTGAGTGTGGGAAAACTTCAGAGACCTGCCCCAGGGAGAGCAGAGAGAGTTCTGCAGTCTCCCCCTACCCCCTTAACGTCTGTGGGCTGTACTCTGGAGGTGCAGGTTGGTTTCCCCCAATTCTTCCTGCAGGTTCTGCACCCCAGTGATCCTCACTCCACACTCATTCTGGTGCAGAAGAGTTCTCTCACTGCCCCTTCAAGCTACTCCAGGTGATCCCTGGGCTGGGCTGCACTGGGCTTTTTTCCAACTCCCAGCCCTGGTGAAATACACTTTTCCTGTGCAACTTCTAAGTTATCTTGGACTGGGAAAATGTATCATTCAGTCTTTCTGTGGACTCTGCCACTCTAACTTTTTGCTAGAATCATAATCTGATGGCTTTTGGAGTTTTGAGGGTAAGGCATTTCTGGGAAATGCTGCCTTCATGCCACCATCTTGGCTCTGTCCTTCCAGATTCTTTTTTATGACTTATCTAGCCATGTCTCCTCCTTTTAAAACCTCAATGTAGGTATATTGACAAAGTTACAACATTGGAGTTTAAGATAAATATAATTTAAATTTTTTTCCTGTCTAGCAATTGCTTTTGTCAGAGCACTAGCCCTGTCAAGGAGTACCTGAGTTCAAATCTGGCCTCAGACACTTAATAATTACCTAGCTGTGTGGCCTTGGGCAAGCCACTTAACCCCATTTGCCTTGCAAAAATCTAAAAAAAGTAATCTGAGCAGGGAAAGTTACTATGGTGAAAAGGAAGATCAAATACACTTTCAGAAGATAACAAAGTCCAAGCTCCTACATCCAAGACCTCCAATAAAAGTGTGAATTGTCCTTTCGTCTTTGAGGAGTTCAGAAATAATTCTGAGAATCATGTAAGTGAGGTAGAAGAAAAATTGGAAAGAGAAAAAAATTTTCTTAATTTATTTACACAAAACAAAAATATTCCTGTTTGAGAGTAAACATAATACCCCCTCCTCCAAAATAATATAAAACCTCATGAGAAATACAGTGAAGGAAAAAGAAAAAAATGTTTCCCAATCTGTGTTCTGATACCAGCAGCTCTGACTCAGGTGGATCCCATTCTTTATCATAAGTCCATCATAGAGGTTGCTTCCATATTTTTCCACAATTGGTGTTGCTGATTGTAATTCCCTCCATCTATCCCACCCCACTACCATATCCTTTCACTCTGCCCTTCTTCAAAAATGTGCTATGGGGCAGCTGAATGGTGCAACAGACAGTGCACTGGCCCTGGGGCCAGGAGGCCACAAGCCTACATCCCACCCTAGAGACCCAGCAACCATCAGGCCCCATGGTCCTGGACAGGGCACCCAATCCCACCACCTTGCAAAATGTAAAAAAGAAAATGTGTTGTATCTGACTATTCTCTCCTATAACCTATACTGTCCTCTATCACCCACATCCCCCCCTCCTCCCCCATCCCCCTTCTCTCCTTTTCTTTGAGATTTCTGTACTCTGTTGAGTGCGCATGTTGTCTCCTCTCTAAGCCATTTCACTTTGCCCCCTTCCATACCATTTCAATAGCTATTTCTTGACTCTTTTTACAGAAAGTAGGTTAGCCTATTCTATCCCTCCTTTCCTTTCTCCCAGTATGTTACTCTTTCACCCAATGACTCCATTTTTACAATATACCTTCAAATTCAGCTCTCTCCTATGCCTCATTTATAAAAGTTCCATGAGTTTTATCACTATTATCTTCCCATGCAAGAATATAAACACAGTTCATCATCAAGTCCCTCATAATTTACCATTCTCATCCACACTCTCTATGCTTCACCTGACTCCTGTACTTAAAGACCAAACTTTCTGTTCAGCTCTGGTCATTTCAACAGGAACATTTGAAATTCCCCTGTTTCATTGAAAGTCCATCTTTTTCCCTGGAAGAGGATCTTCAATTTTGCTGGGTAGTTGATTCTCAGTTGCATTCCAAACTCTTTTGCCTCCCAGAATATTATATTCCAAGCCCTATGAACCCTTAATGTAGTTGCTGCTAAATCCTGTGTGATCCTGACTGCAGTACAACAATATTTGAATTATGTACTTCTGGCTGCTTGTAATATTTTCTCTTTGACTTGGGAGTCCTGGAACTTGGCTATAATATTCCTGGGGGTTGCATTTTTATGTATCTCATTCTGGAAGAGGTCAGTAGATTCTCTCAATTTCTATTTTAACCTCTTTTTCTAGGATATCAGGTGAATTTTCCTGTAGGAATTCTTTAAAAATGAGGTCAAGGCTCTTTTCCAAGACTTTCAGGTTGACCAATAATTTTTAAATTATCTTTTTCTAGATCTGTTTTCCAGAGCAGTTGTTTTTTTTTCAGTGAGATATTTCACATTTTGTTCTAGTTTTTCATTCTTTTGGTGTTGAATTATCGTGTCTTGATTTCTCACAAAGTCATCCGCTTCTTTTAGCTCTTTTCTACATCTGAAGGATTTGTTTTCCTCAGAGGACTTTCTTAGCTCCTTTTCTATCTGATCAATTTTGTTTTTAAAGCATTCTTGTCCTCAATAACTTTTTTGAACTGTTTTATCCATTAAAAACCTAAACTGGTTTTTAATATATTATTTTCTACAACTTTTTTTGGATCTCCTTGATTAAACTGCTGAATTTGTTTTTATGTTTTTCCTGCATCTCTCTCATATATCTTCCCAATTGTTTTTCTACCTCCCTTACTTGATTTTCAAAATCTTTTTTGAGCTCTGTCATAGCCTGAGCCCAACTTCTATATTTCTTATAGTCTTTTGATACAGAAGCTTGAACTTTCTCATTTTCAGATTGTGTATTTTGCTCCTCCATGGGGCCAAAGTAGTTGTCTATGATCAAGTACCTTTTTTTCTGTTAATTCATTTCCGCAGACTGTGCCCTGGTTTTGGAGTGTTTCCTGAGCTTTTGAGTATTATTGGGGCACCCCCACAAGGACCTCAGCATATGAGGCTCTGGCTGCTCTCCTAGTCTGTTGAATAGCCACAAGCTCATCCCTCTGGGACTCCAGACTGCGACAGGGTCTAAATGTGACTAAATTTCTATAGTCCTGTCCTAGGGAAGAGGACTGACCTTCGTCCATTCCTTTACCTTCTGTGGGTTGAGTGCTCAGGGAGTAGCTGCTGGGCAGCTCCCTGCTGGACAGCTCCACATGCCTGCTGCTTTTTCCTGGGATCTGGGCTGCATTGATGGCTTTGGCTGCTTTGAGGAGAGCCCTGCTGTGACAGAGGTCTCCCTGCTGATCTTCCAAGTTGTGCTTGCAGCTCCTTGGGTTGACAGGTCATGAAACTGCTTCTGCTGCTGGGAGCTGGTGCTCGCAGAGACCCAGGCACCCTGGCAATGTTCCTGGAAAGCTGAAGTTCCTTTGCACAAGGATTTGGCTGCCCCTCCAACCCCATGGAACAGTGCCTTCCCACTATTTTCCAGGTTGCCTTGGGCTGGAGAATTGCCTCACTGGATCTTTCTGTGGGTTCTGTCTTTTAAAAATTTAGTCATAATTTCAAGGTTTTTTGAAATATTTTGGAGACAGCACCTAAGAGAGGCTGTACTCCTGCCACCTTCTGGGCTCTGACCCCCGCCCCCCCATAGGATAATTTCTTTTTTTTTTTTTTAGGTATTTATTTGCAAGGCAAATGGGGTTAAGTGGCTTGCCCAAGGCCACACAGCTAGGTAATTATTAAGTGTCTGAACTCACGTACTCCTGACTTTAGGGACATTGCTCTATCCACTGAGCCACCCAGCACCCCATCCCATAGGATAATTTCTAACATGCTTTCTACTGTATTGAATAACATGTAAGATAACACAGAAACAACTATAGACAGTAGCAGCATGTTTTTCTCTATATATGTTTGTCATACAGGATCATATGAATAACTTACCTAATTATAAAATTTGTTACATAAATTATATAAAGTGAAAATCTTAATTTTTTGCACTTAACTATTCTAGAATTTTTAATCTATCATTTCATTTTTATTACAGAAATATAGGTCTATATTCAGCAATTTTACTCATTGTTTCCTCATAAAACTTGATTTGGGTTGTAAAATTTATTTTTATCACTTTATGGCTCCAAATTTATAATTTAGTCATCCCCTTATTTTATCATTTTTATTATAGAAGCACTGATAAAATTCTTGAATAATTGAAAGAAAAAATCTATTATGAGAGAAATGTTTCATTGATGAGCTCTATTTTATATTATTGATTAAAACCAACATATTTCAAATATTAAACTTAAAATGAAAAGTATTTCCAAAAGCCATTTTTCTTCTACATAAAGAAAAGTTTCTAAGATACTAGACTAAGATATATGTACATTGAAATTTATATAAAAAGCATGTTTATTTAGAAATATTAAAGAAAGTACATTCCAAAGAAAAACACATGAAAAATCTATTTTTTGAATCTCTGTGACAATTGATTAGTGTTTTTAAAGATAAAAGTATAATCAAGATCCAAGTTCTCCTTATGTTAATTAGAAGCTATAAGATCAACAAAAGAAAGTTATTGATAATGGGTTTTATGTTTCCCATTTTAAATACTTCTATATTCTAAAATTACAGGGGGGAAGATGACCCCTCCCCCCCAAATCCTCTCTTTATGAAAGTCTACATACTCTGCTATACATTGTGGAGACTTTCTATATTTCCTTTATAATAAATTATGCTTCAACTTAGTATTAAAAGATGATGGATTGCAGATGAGAGGAGAGAAAATATGCATCTTATTAATCTTCAGAAAATCATTTTTGCGAGCAGAGTTTGGAAAGAGCTCTAGCAACTATTGTTAGTGGGCAGAATTCTGCATCACCGGTCATAAATATCTGAGTTCAAATCTGATTTCAGATTCGTAATAAATTTGTGACTCTGGCGAAATCATCTGTTTCTTTAACTATGAAATGGGCATGATAATAGAAGAACTCACTTCAGCAGATTAGTGTGAGAGTCAAATGAGATAATAGTTGTCAAGTATGTAACAGAATGCAATCATATATCAACTGCTTATATTAATAATGCTTCATTTTCCTTTACCCCCTGTAGCACAAAGAAGTCTATTGTGGTTTCTTTTATTGCACTGTATTGAGTTACAGTGCTGTCTTCTGAAGGTTTTTAGATAATTGAAATGCAATAACAAGGGTAACTGAGTTGCTTTTTTTTCCATTTAATGGAAAAGGCTTTTACCTATCAATTATTCCCCTAAAACACTAGGAGTTCCTGGAGAATTACATGTTATAAATAAGCATTGTCCTCAGAAATGATAGACATGCCATTTTACACTTGCATAGAACAAGTTGTGGAACATTCTGGAGGTCCCATGGGAAATGACAGCAAGTCAATGAAAAATATATGAGTCTCAAATACTGGATTATTATCTGGAGGAATTTTTTGCTGTATATGTCCTTGTGAACCCCATTTAATTTCTGTTACTGAAATTTTACTCCTAATACTTGTAGATGCCTGAGTGTTTATCAGGAAATGGGAGCATTTTAAGTGGTAATATATGTACATCTATCTGTCTATCTATCGATCTATCTATCTATGGAGAGAGACAGATAAGTATATATCTGTATTTAGATATATTTTTATAGAGATATAGATAGATGTAAATATTTATGCTTTGAGTGGCAATATATGTGCATATATATGTATATATATTATACATAATATATATGGAGAGGCAGAGGTAAGTATATATTTATATGCATATATTTATATGCATATTTTGTGTGTATGTACATATGGATAGATTGAGATAGACAAATATATATGCACATATATACACATAAAGAAATAGAAAGATGCAGAAAGACAGAGAGAGAGAGAAAGAGAAACAAATAGAGATAGACCCACATAGAGTGAGAGAGTGACAGAGAGATAGAGACAGAGAAAGACAGACAGAGACAGAGAGATTTCTCAGTTTAAGTAGAAAGTGAAAATGATGTTGTGTGTTGTGTTAGTGAATGACAAGGTGGAAAAATGAATGAGAAGTTGATCTCAGAATCAGGGAGATCTATGTCTGTGTTTTTACTGATACCTATTAGCTATATTGTACTGTAATGGGTGAATCACTTTACCTTACACATTGCAGCTTACAGTGTTCTCTTAGATAGTAAATTGTAGGGAAGGACTGATCTGGATTGGGAGAAAAAATTTCTTATTATTTTCTTCTTATAGACCTATTGATCTAATTTCATCTATTTGAGCAAGTAATTGCCATATATTATTGCATCTATGGAATGAAATTTATACACATATGGAAAACACACATATAGATAACATATGGTTATATTTGAACATATATGATATACATATATTCACCTTCCACATGCACATGAAGATATGTATTTTATATGTGGTATTACATTTCATCTATAGTTTTAGATTTATATACATATATATATATATTTTGTGTTGCATACATATTTAGGTGTGTACATACTAATCTATATTAATAACTAACTATGCTTTTATTTATGAAATAGCCAAATAAAAAGGCTGGAAAAATAATTCTGCCAAAGGGAGGTTATGATTTTTTTTTGCAATTCATTGATTTAGAGATCTGCCCAAAACACTAAGAATTTAAGCAGCTTACAGGGCATATGGCAGAATTTGTCAGATTTGGTGGTTGAACACATGTCTTTTTGAATTTAATTCTTCTCTTTCCCCATTATGTGATACTACATATTCAAGTCTAAATCCTGAAATAATTGTCTGTAAAGCACAATACAATACAGTTGGGAGATAGCCCCAGATTGGTCTTTCTATACTTACTGCTTGATATGTTGTATGACCAAGAGATCTTTTTTGAAACGTGAATTTGTTTATTCATTCATACTAATAACACCAGAAGAATATTTATTTCAACTTATATAATTCAAGTTATATAAACATTGTTGCTAAGTATGCTAAGATTAGTTAGTTAAAGATACATTAAAGTAATCTGTAAATGCATGAAATGTCAGAACATGCTTCTTTGAATTAAATAATACAACATCAACATATGAAATAGAAATAGATGATTTGATGTGGTTATAGTGAAATGACAATGTTATTTTTGACTATATTACTGGGTAGGCTATTAGCAATGGAGAAAGTGATATAATAAAGCAATCAGAAAGGGAAATTGAACTATAAATTAGGTTTCAAAAAATTAAAAATGGTCAAAGAACAATATATCTTGGTAACAACTTTAAGTTTAATAGATGAAAGAATCTTTTAAAATTCATCTTTAAAGAAAATACCTTTGGAAACACATTAACTTAATGTTTGGTGTTAGTAATGAAATATGTCAAAACTATTTTCCATAATAAATACATCTCCAAGTGCAGGAACTAAACATTTTAACTTGTCTGTCCTATATTTAAAAGACATCACTTTTGTAAGGCAGATTTTTATGGGGTATTTTTTAGGGCTAGCAATACATAACTGTGAATATATGTTTAAAAAAATCTTTAGATTTATGACAAAGAGTTAAGCATCATCAACATGCAAATGAGTATGAAAATAAATAAACTTTAAGCTGGGAAAACTGAAGATTAAAATGTGTCAAAGGCATAGGATAAGTCTGATATTCATTTTATAGTGGTTTGATTTTTAAAATCTTAAACAAGAATTAACAAAAGTTCAAATATAATAATTATAAGGAATACATATTAAAACATAAATAGATAATTATATTTTAAGATTGTAAAGTCCTTGAGAACAAGAACTATTTCATCACATTTTTGTTTGTTTTTTCGATCTCTAGAACTCCATAAGTATAAGAACTTGTTTAAAATGCATGTTGAACTGCATTTGTTGTACAGACAAAATTAAATAGCAGTTATAAGGCATTGAAGATCATTATTCTATTATTTGTTTTCAACCTGTTAATAATTTCTTTTATTCTATATCCTTATCTTATAAATATCAGAATGACATTTTATGTATATAATTAGGTTCCTGATAGACTAGCTTATACTTTCCTAGGTGAACACTGAAGAGGCTGGAGATAAGGATTAAAAGTTCTCCAGGTTCTCCTTAAAGTTCACCACTTATTCACCAGAATACAAGTGATTAAATAACCTACCCAGTCCCTGTTCCACTCCCACTCCCGTGGCACTCTACAATCAACCAGTAAATGACGCTCTGGTGCTAGAGGATACCAGGTGATGAAAGTTTACAGTACTCACACACACAACAGTCCTTTATATATCCTCTTATTTTTTATAGCAAAATTCCTTAATTCAATTACATAATGAATGTCACATAAGTTGTAAACAAAATTCAAAAATAATATAAAAAATATCAATTAAAAACAGTAAAAACAACTGGAGGGATGGGATTACAGGGAAGCCTGGAGGGATTTGCATGAACTGATGCTGAGTGAGATGAACAGAACCAGTAAAACACTGTACACCCTAACAGCAACATGGGGGTGATGATCAACCTTGAAGGACTCACTCACTCCATCAGTGCAAGAATAGGGAATAATTTTGGGCTGTCTGCAAAGGAGAGTGCCATCTGTATCCAGATAAGGAGCTGTGGAGTTTGAACAAAGTTCAAGGACTATTCCTTTTAATTTAGGGAAAAAATAGATAACTTATTGTCTGATCTTGTTACCTCTTAAACGTCTTGTCTCTTCCTTAAGGATATGATTTCTCTCTCATCACACTCAATTTGGATCAATGTACAACATGGAAACAAAGTAAAGACTGACAGATTGCTTTCCTTGGGTGGGGAGGGAAGTAAGATTGGGGGGAAAAATGTAAAACTCAAATAATATCTTTAATAAAAATAAATTTAAAAATAAAATTAAATAAAAATTAAAAAGTAGAAACAACTAAGTATCCAAGTCAATTAACATGAGCTATTAAATTTTACAAAATAATAGTTACATCATAATATTATGCATGAACACACAGATTTATCCCAGAAGGGGGTCATGATTTGTGTTAATTCCCTTACCATAAATGTATGATGATAGATAAGACAAAGACTATATAACATAAGTAACTGTTTGACAATTATATCAATTTAACATCAAAAGAAATCAGGTACTACAAATATCTCTTTCCCAAAATAAATCAATAGATTATGTAGGATTCAATATTCCCAAATTCCTTAAAAATACAATTTATCCCAATTTTTTTAACACACACAAATTCTCAAGACTTATTACAAAACTTAGGTGACTAAATCATTCTCAGATAGTTTCTTTTGTCTTAAAACACAAGGTAGAGGTCTTTTTCCCCTCCCTCTTTTCAAAGCTTACTGAGGGCAGAAATTCTACCCCACTTTGAGCTGCAGTACCAAGCAACCTGACTCTACTAGATATGTGTAAATGCACCCAGCAATGCACTGGGAGGGAGGGGGTGGTACCCCATGACACCTCACTCCTGACCCCACCGGCTGCCCTTTGCAGGACCAAAGGGTGAAGTGATCCATAAGTCTACATTGACTAAACCTTAAAGTCTCAATTAACATAAGCTGAATACAGCTGTTAATCAATTTTATATTAACAAAAGCTTAGTTCACAGCTGAGATCATTTCAGAAACTTTGCAGCTTACAAACTTTCAAATGGTCTAAGTGGATAGGCTCAGATCCCAACTATATTAATTACTTAAATTAAACCTTTTTTGAGCAATGAAATTCAAAACTGAATTACACACACGTGCACACACACACACACACACACACACACACACACACACAAACACACAGAATAAAAACAACTCTCTTGTATCATTTACCAAGCTGATATTGATACCCTGCCCAGTACTAGATCTCAGAATATAGGAACATTTTTCCACCTATCCAGGCCAGTAGAGAGATGTAAAAACATCCTATTGATGATTAAATTCACATATACACACATAACATACTAAAATATTAGCCATAAGCACAGGATTCATTCAAAAGATGAAATCTGAATTTCCCAGTCCCAGAAAAAAAGTCTTCTATACCTTTTTTGTTAAATAATTGACCACAAAGCTTCCCAATAAATAGCCTATTGCCCAATCTCCCCTTCTCCCCAAATCAGGAAGAAGGCATGGGGGTCCCTTGATTTGTAAAATAAGATTTTTGGGGGTCTTGACCTTTCTATAGTGAAGAATGTATTCCTTCTGAGACATGGGCTTGAGGTTCGAAGTTCCAAAAGGGAAGATTTCCCTTCTCCATCCCCTTTTCCTCTGGAGAAGGTGGGGGTGGCAGAGAATAAGAGAGAGCATTTGAAAGAGTAAGAGAGAAAAACAGTTCCATGCAAAGATTTTCCTTCTGTCCAGACTCCCTTCTTCAGGTAACCAAAGGAATATTTTTTGGATTGATGTCATTCTGTGTGCCACCACAGAGTCCCTTCCAATTGAAATTTGAATAGTCTCTGTTGGTCTGCTGAGTTCCTTCCTAAACAAAATGGGTGTCGAGTTTGTGTTCCCTTATATTTTTTTATGGTTTTTGCAAGGCAAACAGGGTTATGTGGCTTTCCCAAAGCCACACAGCAAGGTAATTATTAAGTGTCTGAGGGCGGATTTGAATTCAGGTACTCCTGACTCCAGGGCCAGTGCTCTATCCACTGCACCACCTAGCTACCTCTTGTATTCCTTATCAAAGGTACTTTATCTTTGACCAGGGAAAGGAGGTTAAGAAGATACATCCATTCAGGAGTCTCTCCTTCTCCCTTTACAAGTTGCATGTTCTGAAACAAATAAATATATATATATACATATATATATATATAATATTATATAATATTATTTATAAATTTATAAATAATAAGTTCAGATTTGGAAAGTTCCCAGTCCATGATTTTGTCACTAGCTCAGAATGAGGACTCATGTTACTTAGAGACCTCTCTATGAGTTTCTGGGAAGTTGTTGAGGAAAAATCAATGGCAACTTTAGAAGAGACTTGCCTCACTGGGTCTGTAAAGACAAAAATATTCACCTTTCAAAGATGAGATGTGTCTCCCTGAGAAAAACACTATATGCACAGCCAAGACATGAATGGGAAAAATCAAAGTTCCTTGCCTTCTACACGCAAAGTAGTTTTTCCTTTTCACACTTGATGAGATCCCTTGAAAAATGATCTTGTCTGCTACTTTCAAAAATTCTCTAATCTTTTTAAGGGTTACTTAGCACCCTTGTCTTTTTAGCCCTAATTTCTTCCTCATGGAACCTTGTTACCTCTCTGAAGTCTTTTTCTCTAGGATGTCACCTGGAATTCTGCTTGGTCCTTATCCTGGACTCGGATCAGATAGCTCTGCCTTTGTGTCCCTGTTCAAGCACCATTTGTTATGTTCCTGCTAGACTAGTTTATTCTTCTCCAGGTAAGGGGTAAACGTTGAAGAGGTGGGAGACATCAAGTTCTCCTTAAAGTTCTCTGTTTATTCACCAGAATACAAGTGCTTAAATATCCTCCCCAGTCACTGGTCCACTCACACTCCTGTGGCACTCTACAATAAACCAGTAAATAACACTCTGGTGCTAGGGGACATCAGATGATGAAAGTTTACAACACCCCCCCACACACACAAAACAGTCCCTTACAGTATACCTTTCAATTTCCATGTAATAGACATTTACCAAAATATGTTTCTAATTAAGTGGTTAGTTCATTTATTTTTATTTCCTAGTTTGAGCACACATCTCATTAAATTGTTAAAAAATAGCTATAATGAATTAATTATATGATAGTTCCATAATCTTATTATATAATCATCTTTTATTTATTAATTGTTTGTATTATAACCATAAGGTGTTCTTCCCAAATAGGTGGAATTTATAAATATGCATATATATTTATATATATATATATATATGTATGTATCATTTAAAAAATGTATATCAAAATGTTTTACCAAAAGCAGGATTAAAGATATTCATAGTTTTCAAGGACCAGGCAATGCAATATACTTTGCATGTACATGATATTTAAAAGAAACCAATTTGATATTTCTATGTTTAAGTAGTAAAGTATACTGACAAAACAGTTCAAACGCATTCTTTTTGCTGACTTCCACTGGGTATTTTAAGTGAATTAATTTTTATCTTAATAGCAATTTCTCTTAATTCATTGATTCTTCAAAGAGCTACCAAGAACGATTTATGCTCAATTTTTCATTTATTTAGACAAGTTATTTTAGTGAATTTTTAAGGAACATTATTTAAATTGAATTAAATTCACTATGTATTTATTTATTCATTTATTATTTGGTATTTTCCCCCAGTTTCATATATATTTAATACTTCACCTTTTCAAAGAAAAAATGGCTTCTGACTAGAGAAACTTTTTGTTTTACTTTACTTTGATATTCTTTAAATCTGAGGATTTTCTTTTGCTCCCCCATCCTTTCTTCTTTCCAATTTAAAAGCATATGCTAAATTCAATTCAATCGTTCCAACATTGTCTTTCTAGTAAATAACCATCTAAATGATTCTATTTATTTTTAACTGTCTTCCTCACATAATGTTCTTTCTATTATATTTTTTAATTTAATTTAATTTTTTCAATTACATTTTTATAAGGTTTTGAATTCCACATTGTTATTGCCTTCCTTCCCTCCTCCCTCCTTAAGAAAATGAGTCATCTAATGTACATTTTATATGTACAACCACATTTAGCACATTTCTATAAGTCATGTTGTAAAAGAGGAATCAAAGCAAATAGTGAAAAAACACAATACAAAATAAATTCTAAGTTAAAATAATATACTTTGCTCTGCATTCAGCCTCCACAGGTAGATGTAGATGACATTTTCTATCACAAGTGTTTTAGAATTATCTTTGTTCAATGTTTTAGCAAACATTTATTAAGCATCTACTATATGCCATTCAAGGGAAACCAGATGGTTCAGTAGGTGTTTGGGCCTGTAGACTTTAGGACACATTTTCCTTTATTCTGACTTAGTCTCAGACACTTACTAGCTGTATGATCCAGGACAAGTAACTTTAACCTATTTGCCTCAGTTCACTCACCTATAAAATAAATTGGAAGGAAAATACCAAGTCTTACTAATATCTTTACAAGAAAACATGGAGTGACAGAGAGTTTGATTGTTCAAAGAAAAAGTAAAATGAACATAAATAAAAGTTTGAGTGATTAAAGAAAAAGTAAAATTAATATTTTCTATTGGTTAATAAATTTCTTTAGAGCTACAGAATGGAACAAGAGAATATGTCTTCATGATGCAAATATTATATATTTGTAATCAATCCTTACATCAAACAATGATAAAACAATACTTCTTGTGAGTTATTATGTTATTTTGATCCTGCAGAAATTTCAGATAAGAACAAAATAGTTACCACTCTCACACAATTTATAAAATATAATGGACACACAAATGAATGTTACAAGTGAAATGTGGTATTTCTACAAATAAATTAATATGAGAGTTCTTATGGGGGGAAATATTTTTGTTTAGGAGAATTATAGAGAATTTTTGGGAAGAGGTGATATTTAAACTGACTCATGAAGGACTACTAGGATTTGAAAAGATATAGGAAAGATGGAGATATTTGTACCTATTAAAAAATGTGAAAAACACATAGAATACAATAGAATAAAATTGTTTTAGTTAATGTGAAATATAATGAAATATATGTTGTGGAGTCATTGAAGAATTTTGTTAATTTGCTTTTCTTAAAGTTTATAGACAATCTAGAATGATTATTGTTCAAGCCTGATGGTCATTTACTTGTCAATAGATCCAACAGACTTTTAGTTGCTCCTGTAGTTATTTTTACATGAAAGATTTCCCCCTTTCTTCTGAGATGAATTCCTGGATAAATATGTGATGATATCTTGTTTAGGATCAAACCTGACTCATTTCATGATCAGTTAAATGTTGGACAGACTTTCTGCTCCACTCATAGTTTCTCAACCCCAAAAGTCATTACTTATACTTTTATTTATGTCTCTTTGATGCCTCATTCCCATCCTCCTTATTCCTCTCTCATTCTAAAACTACCAAAGTCTCCCAGTACTGTTTGAAATATTGGTAATAAAATTATTTTTGACAGAAATATTTTCCTTTCCTATTTCTTTCATCTTCTGGCTGTCTGATAATGATACTACCATCCTGGTCATTTCTTGCAATAGTAAATCTTTTACTCATTCTCCCTAACACACACAGGTTGAGATTGAGAAGTTGGAAAAATCCTGGCTCCCCTTGCCACTTCTATGTTCTTATTCCACCACCATCTTTAGTCCTTCCAAATTCACTCAAAGTTCTAAATAACTATTAATTACTGATGCCCCAAAATAGTCTTTCCATTACCAATGAGTGCAATATCTGACTTGCATTCTTTATCTGCTCCCCAACACCTAAACTCACACTAAGAAGCTTCACATTGATATTGAGGGAATATTAATATTCTTAAAAACAGTCTACTCTCCTGAAATTTAACTTAAACATTTATTACGATTTATTATTCTTTCAGCTCCAAACCTGATTATTCATTCTTACCATAAGAGTTATTTTCTCAACACTTCATTTCTTTCCCTGGATCTGGCCCTATACTAGCTATATTCTAATCTCATTCCCATCTTGATCCTCTACTGAACCAGTTCAACTTAAAGATTTCTGCTTCTTTTCTTGAATCCTATGCTTTTGTCCTATAATAACCTCATAATGCTAAGCCTCAGGTTTTGTATTTCTTCTACCATCTGCTGCATTTTGCTCCTAATCATTTAATAGTGAAAGGGAGAGAAATTCATGAAACCATGGTGACTGGATCTGGTAATATATATTTGTGCATGTATGTATACATATATCTGCATATTATATATATATATATGTATATAAATCTCATAGTTGTGTGTGTATATGTGCATGTATGTGACACATATATTTGTGAGCATGCATACAAGTATACTGGGTCCTCATTTTGGCAAGGCAATATAATTTCATCTTAATAAAATCATTATCCCACTAAACATTGGGGCTTTTCAAATCTTTTCATCTGTCTTTAAACTTTCAGGATACTCCTTACCCTAATTATCAGCATACTTTTGTATCATATTTCACTGAAAAAACAGGTAATTTATATAATTTATAAATTTTTGATTACAAGAAATGGCTGGAAGCTCCCCACTCAACTCTCTTCAGAGATGGTTGGTAATACACAGTTTTCCATTTAAAATACTAAAATGAAAAATGAGCATAACAAATGCTCTAATCAGTTCCCTAGATGCAGTTTGCAGCAAAGGTAATATATATATAAGATAAAAACATATATAGCAATAAGGTCCTTGAGGTATTTATCCTGAGTGTTAACTTTAAAATTTCCTTCATTAACAAATGAAAGTGAAATGAAAAAGAGAATCTGATTATTGCCTTCGTGAAGATTATTTTTTTTTAATTTTGTGGTGTCAAGTAGCAGAATTTTATTTTGCCCTCTTTTCTCCCCTACTTCAGCTCTTTACCAAGGCAATATTTTTATTTATGCAAATGTTGTCAATGAATTCCATTTTCTCAAGCAGTTAAACACCCTATCACTTACTTTCACCCTTATCTTCATCTTCATTCTATCCCCATTTAATGACTGCCTCCCTTCTGACAATCCTATTTAGCCATACTATATTATTTGTCCTTTTTGGAACTGAATTCCTTAAAAAGATTGTCTAACTTGATACCTCTTCTATTCCCCCTCCAACTCTCTCTCTACTATTTTACTTCCAACCTAATCATTAAACTGAAACTTTATTTTTACAAAGTTACCTAGAATTGATTAATCACCAAATATAGTATCCTTGATTCTCTTCTTTCTTGAAATTCTGGCAACCTTGGACATTGCTTATCTCCATACTAGTTTCTCTGTGTTATATAAATGCAATCTAGTTCACTTTCTACTTATCTGATGACTCCTTCAGTCTTCTCTGGTGGATCTTTGTACAGAAATTCTGTGACTGTTAAAGATTTTGGTGACTGTACATTAGAGTTCTCTTGATTTTATATTTTCTTCACTTTATATTGTTTATCTCTGTTAATTTCATCAGTTTTCAAGGATTCAGTGATTGTCTCTATGTTAATAATCCTTGAGCTACTTAACACATTTCCTGATGTCCAGAGTCACATTTTGTACTATTATTAGAAATAGACACTCAATCTATATGCTTTTTAAACATCTTTCATTCAATAGGTATGAAACAGAAAGAAAGGAAGGAAGGAAGGAAGGAAGGAAGGAAGGAAGGAAGGAAGGAAGGAAGGAAGGAAGGAAGAAACAAACAAATTTAGTTTCATTGAAATGTTTCATTTCTATATTTTCATTTTTAATGTACTGCAGACTATTTAGTAAACACAAAATAATTGATTTTTATGATTTAATAAAAGTCTTTGTGAAAACTTCAGAAAACTTTAATATATTGTATTTGTTTTGTATTCATGATCTCCCATGGTTTTGACTTCTGTTAGACTTCTGCAGATGAGAACCTTTCATCCCATAGTTCGAAATTTATAAGTAATATAAATGGAAATATCTAATAAAGTAAAATTTTTACTATAATTTTATGATTATGTGTGGTCATTTGGGTAAAAGTTGGATAGAGAATATATGAGGTTTTGTATTTATAGAATCTAAATTTGTAATATGTTCATTTATAAGGAATAGTGATCTTGATTCCTTGAATTTTTTATGATAATTTTATAGCTGCTTTAAGCGTTTAGTGAAATAGGTCAATTAGATTGATAAATATGTTGTGCATTATATAATTTCTAATAGCAAGAAACTTAAAATTTATGCTATCTTCATCCTTATGCCTTTATTTCAGTTGTTACCATTAGAATATTCAGCCGTCTGAAAAAACATGAATTCTAAAATGAGACAAGTGAGCAAAATCTAGTTGTGTCATTTATGCATTACCAGCTTCTTTTCTATAGCCTGAAAATATGTTTATATGTGTCCTATGCTTGACAATATCATCATTTACTTGTAATGCCTTCAAATTATACTTTCCATATGCTATTTGAATGTATGTTTGTGTGTGTCTGTCTGTGTGTGTGCTTTTCTCCACTTTCTCTATGTTCAATCAACTTTTTCTGTCTGACTTTTGAAATCATCTCTAATGTACATGTGTTCTCTGCAATGTTACCAGATATCTAATCACCACATTCCATGGTTTTTCCTCATACTTCATTCTTCCTGGCATCTCTCTATCATGTGATTTGACTAAATTGATTCCTGCCCTATAACATATGATTTCATGCATTCATTCTTTTCCTCCTTGATTCTCAATTATTTCTGGGTTTTCATGGATTTATTCATATTTTATTCATAATTAATCCTGCATAATCACTCGTTCTCAGTTGTCTTTTTTGGCATATTAACTATACCTTTTCTCCAACTGTGGATGTAACCTCAATATTTTATTCTGGAACCTTTTTTTCTATATATATTTTATCTGTCTGTCTGTCTGACCCTCTCCTCTCTCTCTGTCCACACAAATATATATCTTGTAAGGTGCATAAAATGTATAATATATATATATATATATAAAAGAATATATACATGCAAATATATCATTAGATTTTCTTCTTGTCTTTTCTCTCTTATAAAAATATGTGTCTATATGGATTTTGTTAAATATTTCCTAATCACATGCAAAATAATTTTAACACTTATTTTCACAAATGTGTGATTCCAAATTATTCTCATGTCTCTTGTTATCCCCTTAAGAAGGAAAACAATTTAATAATGAATATTTGTGAAGTCATACAAAAAATATTTCCATATTAGGCAAATTGGACATGGATGCACAAAAGCAAAATAAAAATAAAGTAAGAAAGTGTTCTTCGATATATATTCAGACTTTATCAGCTCTCTCTCTCTTGGAGGTGGATATCATTTTTCATTTTGAATCCTTTGCAGTTGTCTTGTAGCATTGTCTTTAAGAAAGTAGTAAATCTTTACCAGTCTTTATAGTTTTGCTTTTAATCCTTATTGTATAATATTTCTGTCACTGTGTACAGTGTTCTTCTGCACATATCACATTTCAAGAGCTTATATAAAACTTTCCATACTTATCCCCTCACCCTCTGGAAACTGCCTTCTTGATAATTTTTTCTAGTGCTAAAGTGTTCTATGGTAATCATAAAGCACTATTTTGTTGTGTTGGATCAATAGATGGGATTTTTATTGAATCACAAAAAGCAGTCATTTTGTGTTTACTAAATAGTCTGCAGGGCATTAAAAATCAAAATATGGAAATGGAACATTTCTATGTAACTAAATTTCTTTCTTTGTTTCCATTTGATTTTATTCCATGGATTTCTAGTTTTTTCCCACCGCAAAAAGCTAATTAAAATATTTTTTTTATGAATAGATCTTTTTTTCCCTTTTTATGATCTCTTTGGGATTTAGACCTAGTAGTGGTATTGCTGAGTAAAAAGATATGCACAGTTTTATAGCTCTTTGCTCAGGTTTCCAAATTGTTCCCTATAATGGTTGAAACAGTGAATTATTTCCCCCCATGCCTCCAGGATTTGTCATTTTTCTTTTGTACTATTTTAGCCAGTTTAATAGATTTGAGATGATATTGCAGAGATGTTTGAATGTGAATTTCTTAAATTGGCAGTGATATGGATAACTTTTTCATGTAATTATTGCTACCTTTAATTTCTTTTTCAGAAGTTTCCTTGTTCATCCCTTTTGACCATTTATAAGCAATGGCTCTTTTTTATATAAACTTGAACCAGTTCTTTATGCATTTGATGAAGGAAGTCTATTCAGGGACTCTTGTAAACATATTTTTGCAACTTTTGTTTTTGTTTTTGTTTTCTTTGTTCCTTCTCAGTATTTTTTGAATTAATTTATTTTCCCCTGGTTACATGTAAAAACAGGTTTCAACATTCATTTTTAAAACTGATTTTCAAATTTTCACCCTTCTTACCACCCTGCTCTTGAGAAAGCAAATAATTTGCTGTAGGTTAAAATGTGTACTCCTGCAAAATATTTTCATAATATTCATATTATGAATGAAAAGATAGACCCCCCCTTAAAAAAATAGAAAGTTCAAGAAAATAAAATTTAAAAAAAGTATGTTTCAATCAATATTCAGATAACATTCACTTCTTTCTGGGGATATATAGCCTTCTTTATCATAAGTCCTTCAGAGTTGATTTGTGGCAGCACTGTGTGGAAAAGCTAAGTCATTCACAGATGTGTATCAGATTCTTTTCTTCTAATTTTGGCAGAATTAATTTTGCTTTTTCAAAAGTATTATTTTTATGTTCATGAAATAAAAGCCTTCTATTTTAATTACCATGATCCTCTCTAACTCTTCTTTGCTCATAAAAATCTTCTCATATCTATACATAGTATAGCTATATATTTAATGCTCCCTTAATTTATTATATCATTGATTATAACTAAATCTTGTAGGCATTTTGATCATATTTTGATGGATGGTGAGGCATTGGTCTATACCAAGTTTCTGTTAAACTACTTTCTAGTTTTTCTGGTAGTTTTTATTAAATGCTGAATTCTTACCCCAACAGCTTAGAACTTTTTCAGTTGTCAAACATTCAATTATTATTGTCATTTACTACTGTCTAGGGTGAATCTAAACTATTTCATTGATTCTCATTTTATTTTTAATTAGTGCTAAAATATTTTGATGATTGTCACTTTGTAATAGAATTTGAAATCTGATATTGTTATTCTGCTTCCTTCACATTTCCCCACACAGATTCCCTTGGTATTCTAGATTTTTCTTCTTCTAGATAAAAGTTGTCATTATTTTTCTATTTCTATAAAATAGTTCTTTGGTAGTTTTATTTAAGTAATGTATTATCTTAAGTAGAATTGTCATTTTTATTATGTTGGCTGTGCTCACACATAAGCAATTATTTTTTCTCTAATAATTAAGATCTATATTTGGTACACGAATACTATGGAATATTATTGTTCTATGAGAAACCATAAATCATCAAACTCTAGAGAAGCATGGAATGACTTACAGGATCTGATGTTGAGTGAAGCGAGCAGAGCCAAGAGAACAATATTATGAGATGAACAACCTTGATGGAAGTAACTCCTCTCAACACTCTAGAGAGCTAAGACAACTGAATTAGACTAGTAATGGTCTATATTATCCCCAGTCAGAGGAAGAAAAACAAAACAAAACACATAGAAAAAAAAAGCAGCTCTACTGCAACTGAACATATATAATCTGAAAACTTATAAAACTTGTTTCTTATGTGTCTCTTTCCCTCAATCCTACTTCCTCAAACCAAAAATTACTCATTTCTAAACATGTTTAACAATATAAATATATATATGTGTGTGTGTGTGTGTGTGTGTGTGTGTGTGTGTGTGTGTATTTGTATTAACCTGACTGTTCCCTACTGGGAGTGGGGGGTGGGAAGGAAGGGTGGAGAGAAATTTTGTAGCTTGCAAATATGCATGTCAAATGGATGAAAATTTAAAAAAAATTTTAAAAAGACATGTTTATTTAGACCCTAGGTTTCTTGCAATCATTTTCTGTTGCCTACATTAATTTTAAAGGTAATATATTTTTCTACCTCTTGCTGCTGCATTTTATTGGTAATATATAGATGCTGAAAATATGTATTAGCATATTTTGCATCCTGAAACTTTGCTAGTTGTTAATTGTTTAAGCTATTTTTCTTAGTTGAGTTTCTATCATTCTCAAAGTATACCAAAAAGAGTGATAATTATCTTTACTTGTTCCATGTTTTTATTTTTTATCTATTCTTCTCTTATTGCTATAAATAATATTTATAGATTAATTGTCTACATTTTTAAATTTGATTTTCCTGCTTCAAATATTTTTAATAATCCAGCATTCAAAGAGAAATGAAAGTGAGAAGCTTGAAGAAATGCTTTATATTGCTGTATTATAAGGATGCAGATAAAGGAATCTATCAATACTAATTCTTTTATAAAAATAATAAAAATAAAAAGAGTAATCAATAATGTACCCAAAGTAATTACTTGTCTTGCATATATTGGGGGTCCTAATCTATACTGACTGCCATTTACATGAAAATGCATTTGATAACTCATAAGTAATTTCTAAATAATAATAATAGGTTGAGTTTTGCCCTGCTGATTTTTTCATTTTAATAAAAGTTTTGTTCTGAATATTTTAAATCCTACACTTAACAGCAATCAGTCAGGCTTCTTGATTTACTTACATATTAGTGATTTACAAACTTTAGGCGGTATAAAATTTCTTTTCATTACAACTCCTTCCACTTATAAGTATCTTATTTGTCTTGGAGGAAGTAATTATTCTGTATCTTTCCATTTAATTTTTCATTATATCTGAATTGAATCACTAATGTGAAAATTCTTCTACCCCTTCCTCTTCCTTCTCTTCCTCCTCTTCTTCCTTAGTATTACAAAATCATTTGATTAGTTTCTGATTATGATTTACATATAACTATTAAAATAGCATCATTAAAATCAGTTCATGAAATAGTAGAACTCTATGGAATTTAAATAACCTTTTTTTTCATTTGTGCAAATATGGCTTATTTCTTTCTAATTAGAATAGGGTAAATAGAATGTAGTGTGACTCAATGAGACATCAAGCAAAATTAGAAAAAAGTAAAAAAAAGTATTAATATGTAGAATATCTCATTGAAAAAACAACTGACCTTGAAAATAGATCAGGAGAGATAATTTTGGTTTTATTGGATTACCTGATAGCCATGATAAAATAAGAGATCCTACACAACACCTTTCATGAATTTATCAATGAAAACTACCCTGATATCCTATAATAAGAAAGCAAAATAGTGATTGAGGTAATCCAGCTATCACTTCCTTAATGAAATCCCAAAATGAAAATTCCAAGGAATATTGTAGCCAAACTAAAGAATTATAACTTCAAGGAGAAATTTCTAAACACAGTCAGAAACAAATAGTTCAAATACCAATGAGTCTCAGTACTGTCTGGTACTTAGCAATTTCAACACTAAAGGATCATAAGTTTGGAAATATGATATTCTAGAGGACAAAACAGCTTGAATTACAACTAAGAGCCAAATACCCAATATAATCTGAGTATAATCTGTCAGGGAAAACTTTGGACATTCAAGGAAATAGGTGAATTTCAAATTTTCATGATGAAAAGACCAAAGTGAAACAAAAAATTCCATCTTTAAATACAAGATGCAATAGGTGTGTGAAAAGTTAAACATCCATACATGGGAAGAAGATACTTGTAATTCTTGAGAAATATTTGTCTATTAATACATACTTAAAGTGATGGCATAATTTGATTTTGATGTGATATTAAATAATAATTAAAAATGAAATAAAAGCATTGTAGTGAAAAATAGGAAAGAGGAAGAATAGAGTTAATTATATCACATTAAAAAGTGAAAAATATCTATTACATTATAGGAAAGATGGGAAGTGGTGAGAATTGCTTGAATCTAACATATGACTCAAAAAAGATATACCATACATATACACTCACCTGGGTTTTGAAATTCATCTTATCCTACAGGGAATTAGGAGGGTAAAGAGGAAAGAAATTAGAAAGTAAAGATAGAAGGGAGGGCAGAAGGGATGATGGAAGTGGGAGAGGAAAGGGGAAATAAAAGGGAGAGGGGGTTGACAGAGAGGAGGGAGAACTGAGAAAAAAGGTGGTCAGAGGAAAAACTGGTTTAAAATAGAGAGAAAGGATAAGAGAGGGAAATAGGATAGAGAGAAGCACAGTGTTAGTAATCCTAATTGTGAATGGGAAAGGGATGAAAACTCCCATAAAATGGAAACATAAAAGCAGTAATTTTTAATGTATCCTTATCAGATCATAATTTAGTAATATTACATGTATAGAACAAGAGAACAATGTACACATCAACACACTGTCAGATGAACAAACCTAATGAAAGCAGCTTCTCTCAGCAGTTCAGAGAGCTAGGACAACTGGGACTGGTTATGAACTATGCCATTCCCATCCAGAGAAAGAAAAATAAAAGGAAAACAAAACACACACACTCACAAAAACAAAAACAAAAAAAAATAGTCCTCCAGAATCTGATGAAAATTATCTCTTATGCATTTCTTTTGCCTTAATCCTAGTTCCTCAAACACAAACAACTAATATTAAACCATAAACATGTTTATCAAAATTTGTATGTACAATGTTAATCTGACTGTTTGCAGCTGAGAGGCTAGGGGTGGGAAGGGAGGGTGGAAGGAAATTTTGTAACTTGAAAATATGCATGTACAAATGAATGAAAATAAATAAATAAAAAATTTTAAAAAAATTACTCTCAATAAAAGTCCATGGAAGGATGAATTATAAGTTAATTGGAAACTAAATTGCCTATTTTAAAAAATGAGAGATTTAAACAACAAATCATAGAAATAATAATTTTATTCACAAAATTGACAATAATGAGACATCTTACTAAAACTTATGGTGTACAGTCAAAGCAAGGGAAAGTTTTATATTTCTAAATGCTTACATAAATAAAAAGGAGAAAGGAGAGATGACTGAATAGGCATGCAACTGAAAAAACTATAAATAGGAAAAATTAAAAATACTCAATTAAATAGAAATCAGAAATTCTGAAAAATCAAAGCAGAGATTCTTTTACAATTAAAAGAAAAAACTATAAAAAATTACAAATAGAAGCAATAGATAAAACTAAATGGATTTTATGAAAAAAATCAATAAAATTGTTTGAAATTTGATTAATTTGTTTCTAAAAGCGAAGAAAAAAATCAAATTACCAGTATCAAAAACAAAAAGGATGAATTCAATACTCATGAGGAGTAAATTAAAGTGATAATTTGGAACTATTTCGTCCAACTATGTACAAACAAATATATAGTCATATGAGTGAAATGGATGAATATTTACAAATATATAAATTCCCCCAGATTAAGAAGTGATAAAATAAAATTCCTAAGTAACCCTTGATTCAGAAAAATAAATTGAGTAAGGTATCATAAACTCTCCAAGAAAAAATCTCCAAGACCAAATGGATTTAGAAATAAATTCTACCAAACATTTAAATTTAATTCTATATAAGCTTTTTGAAAAAAAAAAGGTTAAGAAGGAGTTCTGCTAAATTTCATTTATGATAGAAATATATTGTTGATACCAAAGCCAGGAAGAATCAAAATAGAGAAAGGAAATTATAGGTCAATCTCCCTAATGAATATTAATGTAAAATTTTTTAATATAATCTTAGGAAAGAGGTTAGAGAGAATTATCAGTAGAATAATATACTATGATAAGGTAGGATTTATACCAGATATAGAGGGATGGTTCAATATTTGGAAAGTAATTAGATTCTTTGCAATTTAAATAAATTAATTACCATAAAGCATATGATTATATATAGAAAAAAGCCTTTAAGGGAAATATGACACCTATTTCTAAAAAAATACCTGAAAAGCAGAGGAATAAATGTACTTTACCTTAAAATGATGACAGAATCCAATCTTAAAGCATCAACCAGTACCTTGGGCAATGGGGACAAACTAGAAGCATTCTCAGTTAGATCAGGTGAATAATGCAGATATTCTTTATCACTATTATTCAATATTGTCCTTGATAACTTTAGAAATGAAAGAAGAAAATTAATAGAAATTAAAATTAAAGAAATTACAGTAGGCACTTAAGAAACAAAATTCTCTTTGCAGATCATATGATGGTGTATTTAGATAGCCTTAGAAAATTAACTAATAACTTACTTGGAATAATTAACTGCTCTCACAAAATAATAGGATATAAAGTAAACCTACATAAATCAATGTTATTTCTAATAATTTCCAACAAAGTCCAATAAGAAGAGATAGAAAGAGTAATTCCTTTTAACTGTAGACAGCACACTATTTGGGAATATACCTCCAAAGACAAACACAGAAGCTAGGCGAACACATTCACAATAAATTTTTCACACAAATAAAGTCAGATTTATATACCCGGAAAAGAATGTCAATTGTTCATACTTAGGACTAAACAATACAGTAAAAATGACAGTTTCACCCAAATTAAACTATTTATTCACTTCCATACACATTTTTACAGAAATAGATAAAATAGTAACAAAATTTATCTTGAAGGGGTGGCTAGGTGGTGCAGTGGATAGAGCACTGGCCCTGGAGTCAAGAGTACCTGAGTTCAAATCCAGTCTCAGACACTTAATAATTACCTAGCTGTGGGCCTCGGGCAGCCACTTAACCCCATTGCCTTGCAAAAACCTAAAAAAAAAAAAAAAAAGAAATCCATCTTTAGGAATAAAAGGTCAAGGGGTCAAGGATATCCAGAGAATTAATGAATAAAAATGCAAAACAAAGAGGCCTAGTCATAGAGGATCTAAAACTATATATTTTTAGGTTTTTGCTAAGCAATGTGGTTAAGTGGCTTGCTGAAAGCCACACAGCTATGTAATTATTAAATGTCTCAGACTGGATTTGAACCCAGGTACTCCTGACTCCAGGGCCAGTGCTTTATCCACTGCACCACCTAGCCACCCCTAAGACTATATTTTAAAGTGGCAGTCATCTTAGGTACTGCCTAAGAAATAGTGAAGTGGGTCAGTGGAACAGATTAGTTACAAAAGAAACAGTAGTAAATGACTAGAATAACCTACTGTTTGATCAGCCCAAAGATTCTTGTTTCTAGAATAAGAATTCACTATTGAAAAAAACAAACTTCTGTTAAACCTGGAAAATAATATGGCAAAAACTCAGATTAGACCAACATCCCATACCCTCAGATTGTAATGTCTATAGGACTTAGACATAATGGGTTTCACTAAAAGTAAATTATGAGAACAAGAAATAGTATGTCTTTCAGATCTATGGAATAGGGAGAAGTTTTGACCAAAGAAGAGATCAATTGAATTATAAAATGCAGAATGGTTAATTCTGGGGTTTTGAAATTCATCTTATCCTACAGAATTAGGAGGGTGAAGAGGAAAGAAATTTAGAAAGTAAAGATAGAAGGGAGGGCAGAAGGGATGATGGGAAGTGGGAGAGGAAAGGGGAAATAAAAGGGAGAGGGGGTTGACAGAGAGGAGGGAGAACTGAGAAAAAAGGTGGTCAGAGGAAAAACTGGTTTAAAATAGAGAGAAAGGATAAAGAGAGGGAAATAGGATAGAGGGAAGCACAGTGTTAGTAATCCTAATTGTGAATGGGAAAGGGATGAAAACTCCCATAAAATGGAAACAGAAAAGCAGTAATTTTTAATGTATCCTTATCAGATCATAATTTAGTAATATTACATGTATAGAACAAGAGAACAATGTACACATCAACAACACTGTCAGATGAACAAACCTAATGAAAGCAGCTTCTCTCAGCAGTTCAGAGAGCTAGGACAACTGGGACTGGTTATGAACTATGCCATTCCCATCCAGAGAAAGAAAAATAAAAGAAAACAAAACACACACACTCACAAAAACAAAAACAAAAACAAAATAGTCCTCCAGAATCTGATGGAAATTATCTCTTATGCATTTCTTTGCCTTAATCCTAGTTCCTCAAACCACAAACAACTAATATTAAACCATAAACATGTTTATTAAAATTTGTATGTACAATGTTAATCTGACTGTTTGCAGCTGAGAGGCTAGGGGTGGGAAGGGAGGGTGGAAGGAAATTTTGTAACTTGAAAATATGCATGTACAAATGAATGAAAATAAATAAATAAAAATTTTAAAAAAATTACTCTCAATAAAAGTCCATGGAAGGATGAATTATAAGTTAATTGGAAACTAAATTGCCTATTTTTAAAAAATGAGAGATTTAAACAACAAATCATAGAAATAATAATTTTATTCACAAAATTGACAATAATGAGACATCTTACTAAAACTTATGGTGTACAGTCAAAGCAAGGGAAAGTTTTATAATTTCTAAATGCTTACATAAATAAAAAGGAGAAAGGAGAGATGACTGAATAGGCATGCAACTGAAAAAACTATAAATAGGAAAAATTAAAAATACTCAATTAAATAGAAATCAGAAATTCTGAAAATCAAAGCAGAGATTCTTTACAATTAAAAGAAAAAACTATAAAAAATTACAAATAGAAGCAATAGATAAAACTAAATGGATTTTATGAAAAAAATCAATAAAATTGTTTGAAATTTGATTAATTTGTTTCTAAAAGCAAAGAAAAAAATCAAATTACCAGTATCAAAAACAAAGAGGATGAATTCAATACTCATGAGGAGTAAATTAAAGTGATAATTTGGAACTATTTCGTCCAACTATGTACAAACAAATATATAGTCATATGAGTGAAATGGATGAATATTTACAAATATATAAATTCCCCCAGATTAAGAAGTGATAAAATAAAATTCCTAAGTAACCCTTGATTCAGAAAAATAAATTGAGTAAGGTATCATAAACTCTCCAAGAAAAAATCTCCAAGACCAAATGGATTTAGAAATAAATTCTACCAAACATTTAAATTTAATTCTATATAAGCTTTTTGAAAAAAAAAAAGGTTAAGAAGGAGTTCTGCTAAATTTCATTTATGATAGAAATATATTGTTGATACCAAAGCCAGGAAGAATCAAAATAGAGAAAGGAAATTATAGGTCAATCTCCCTAATGAATATTAATGTAAAATTTTTTAATGAAATCTTAGGAAAGAGGTTAGAGAGAATTATCAGTAGAATAATATACTATGATAAGGTAGGATTTATACCAGATATAGAGGGATGGTTCAATATTTGGAAAGTAATTAGATTCTTTGCAATTTAAATAAATTTAATTACCATAAAGCATATGATTATATATAGAAAAAAGCCTTTAAGGGAAATATGACACCTATTTCTAAAAAAATACCTGAAAAGCAGAGGAATAAATGTACTTTACCTTAAAATGATGACAGAATCCAATCTTAAAGCATCAACCAGTACCTTGGGCAATGGGGACAAACTAGAAGCATTCTCAGTTAGATCAGGTGAATAATGCAGATATTCTTTATCACTATTATTCAATATTGTCCTTGATAACTTTAGAAATGAAAGAAGAAAATTAATAGAAATTAAAATTTAAAGAAATTACAGTAGGCACTTAAGAAACAAAATTCTCTTTGCAGATCATATGATGGTGTATTTAGATAGCCTTAGAAAATTAACTAATAACTTACTTGGAATAATTAACTGCTCTCACAAAATAATAGGATATAAAGTAAACCTACATAAATCAATGTTATTTCTAATAATTTCCAACAAAGTCCAATAAGAAGAGATAGAAAGAGTAATTCCTTTTAACTGTAGACAGCACACTATTTGGGAATATACCTCCAAAGACAAACACAGAAGCTAGGCGAACACATTCACAATAAATTTTTCACACAAATAAAGTCAGATTTATATACCCGGAAAAATGTCAATTGTTCATACTTAGGACTAAACAATACAGTAAAAATGACAGTTTCACCCAAATTAAACTATTTATTCACTTCCATACACATTTTTACAGAAATAGATAAAATAGTAACAAAATCTATCTTGAAGGGGTGGCTAGGTGGTGCAGTGGATAGAGCACTGGCCCTGGAGTCAAGAGTACCTGAGTTCAAATCCAGTCTCAGACACTTAATAATTACCTAGCTGTGGGCCTCGGGCAGCCACTTAACCCCATTGCCTTGCAAAAACCTAAAAAAAAAAAAAAAGAAATCCATCTTTAGGAATAAAAGGTCAAGGGGTCAAGGATATCCAGAGAATTAATGAATAAAAATGCAAAACAAAGAGGCCTAGTCATAGAGGATCTAAAACTATATATTTTTAGGTTTTTGCTAAGCAATGTGGTTAAGTGGCTTGCTGAAAGCCACACAGCTATGTAATTATTAAATGTCTCAGACTGGATTTTGAACCCAGGTACTCCTGACTCCAGGGCCAGTGCTTTATCCACTGCACCACCTAGCCACCCCTAAGACTATATTTTAAAGTGGCAGTCATCTTAGGTACTGCCTAAGAAATAGTGAAGTGGGTCAGTGGAACAGATTAGTTACAAAAGAAACAGTAGTAAATGACTAGAATAACCTACTGTTTGATCAGCCCAAAGATTCTTGTTTCTAGAATAAGAATTCACTATTGAAAAAAACAAACTTCTGTTAAACCTGGAAAATAATATGGCAAAAACTCAGATTAGACCAACATCCCATACCCTCAGATTGTAATGTCTATAGGACTTAGACATAATGGGTTTCACTAAAAGTAAATTATGAGAACAAGAAATAGTATGTCTTTCAGATCTATGGAATAGGGAGAAGTTTTGACCAAAGAAGAGATCAATTGAATTATAAAATGCAGAATGGTTAATTTTGACCTCATTAAATTATAAAGACCTTGTCCTAACAAAACTAATGTAACAAAGATTAGAAGGAATGTAGAAATTTGGGAAACAATGTTTATAGCTAGTATTTCTGATAAAGGATTCATATCTAAAATATAATGAAAAGATAAATTTATAAGAAAAAACAAATCATTTTCCAATTGATAAAGTTTACAACCATTCTGCGCAACAATTTGAAACTATGCCAAAAGGGCAATAAAACTGTGCATACCCTTTGATCTAGCAATACTCCTACTAGTTATATATTGCAAAGAGATCATAAAAACCTGAAAATTCATAGACATGAAAAAATATTTATAGCAGCACATTTTGTAGTGACAAAAAACTGGAAACCAAGTAGATGACAATTAATAGGGGAATGACTGATCAAGTTGTTTCATATGAATGGCATGGAATGTAATTGTTCTGTAAGAAAGCATGAGCAGTCTGAATTCAGAAAAGCATGAAAAAAATGCATGAACTGATGCTGAGTGAGCAGCAGAACGAGGAAAATATTAAGAGTTACACTGTGATATGATCAACTATGATGGTCACAGCTCCTCTTTCAGTTCAGTGATCAAGGACAATGCTGAGAAATCTGTTATGGAAAATGCCAAATCCATATGCAGAATTAGATCAAGAAAAAAGAAACTAGAGCACATTCAAGGAGAGTAGCCATAAATTCTCCTTAGATCATAAGACCTTTAAAGATTTGAAAATTTAAAAGTCCCTATAAGTATCTCTGAAAATAGTTGCAAAAACTCCTAAAAGTTTAGGATATTACATCATTGAGCCTGGAAGCTTAACTTCACCTTAACAAAGAGTTAAAATTAAGCCATAGCCTGGGGAAATGAGTAAAAATAGAAGGAAAATGAAATCTGACCATAGACAGTTACTATGGACATGAAAAAATAAAAATACATTCTGAGAAGATAGTAAAGTCAAAGCTATATCCAAAAACCTCCAAAAAATTATTAATTGGTCTCTTATGAAAGGATTTTGAAGAATAAGTTAGGGAGGTAGAGGAAAAATTAAACAGAGAAATGAGAGTAGTGTGGGAATATCATGAAATTGAGTCAGTAGTTCGATGGAGATGATACAAACCATACTGAATTAAATAATATCTTAAAAACCAGACTGTGCCAAATTAATAATGAGGTCCAAAAATCCAGTGAGGGAAAGAATGACTTTAAAAAATAGAATTGACTAAATTGACAAAAGTGCACTGAAGAAAATAATTCCTTAAAATACCGAATGAAAACAATAAAGCAAAATCATAACAATGAGAAATTAGAAAAAAATTGAATATCTCATTAGAAAAACAACTGACCTGGAAAAGTGAACTAGTAGAGGTAATGTAAAAATTATTGGATCACAAGAAAGCCAGGTTCAAAACATGAGCCTAGATATCATCTTTCGAGAAATTATCAAGGAAAATTGCCTTGAGATTTAAGATTATGATGAAACAGAAAATAATAGATTTTTCATCTTTCTCTCTTCTTTGGTTTTTAAATTCTTTTTTAAGCCCTTAATGAGCTTTTGTATTTGAGTCCCATGTGTAGACTGTTTTGATACTTCTCTTGTGAATGATTTTTCACTGCTTTCTTCTTCAGACATGCCATTGCTGTCATCTTTATCTATGAAGTTGTTTTCTTTTGGCTTTTTTGTTAACCTTTCTTGTAGTTCTGCTCCTGGGGTATATGGATTATAGATCCAAGCTTTTAATTTGATAGGACTAGGGTCTGATCCCTGGCTTGTTGTTGGACAAGGTGTTGCCTATGCAGTCCAGACCTTGCCTTTGCAGAGGTTTGTTTCCTCCTTTATGTCCAGAATCTGACTTAATGAAGGATTGTTCCTAACCCAGTCCAGTCTTTTTACCCCTGTACTCTCAGGGTTCAGACTTTGTTTGGGGCTAGGATCCTCCCTGCTGTCTTGCTATCTAGCTGCCAGGACCTCTGTTATTATTACACTGTGTGAGAATTTCAGAGTAGAAGCTTAATTTATCCTTGTTAGGGAAAGGCTCTGGGAGCAGGGAAGCTTTGCGGCACCATCTTGGCTCCACCTGGAAGTTCCCTGAGATATGATTTTCTTTATTTTTTTCCCTTTTTGTGATATGCTAATATGGAAATATGTTCTGTATGATTTCCCTTGGATAATTGTAATAATATCATTTACCATTTCAGTATGTAGATGGTAGGACAGAGGGAAAAAATCTTGAACTCAAAATTAAGAAAAAAAAGTTTCAAGAAGATTTTTAGGGCAGCTAGGTGGTGTAGTGGATAGAGCACTGGTCCTGGAATCAGGAGGATCTGAGTTCAAATCTGACTCAGATACTTAGTAGTTGCCTAGCTGTGTGACCTTGGGCAAGTCATTTAACCACATTGCCTTAAATAAATTAAAAAATATTTTTAAAGGAAAATAAAGTAGGGGAATGGTGTCAGAGGGTTTTGAGATGAAAATAAGAAGAGAGTTCATATACAATGGCATTTTTTAACTCAGTAATGAAAGACATGAAACCCTAGGTTGGAAAGAGTAGAGTGAAGGAGAACTATGGAACCCTGGTAGAGAGGAGTGAAAATTTAAAATGTCTTTGGGGATTAAAATAAAGAATCAGTTATGGAAGATAAAAATGATTTCTTTTCAACAATGAAAATCCATTTGTAATGGGCTGTCTTTAACTTAATGTAGATGCTGCCAAATCCTGAGTAATCCTGACTATAGAGTCACCATAGTTGATTTTCTTGTTTCTGCAAGCTTGTAGTATTTTCTCTTTGACTTGGGAGTTTCAGAATTTGGCTTTAATATTCCTGCCAGTTTTTTCTTTTGGTATCTCTTTCAGGAGGTGATTGGAGGATTCCCTCAATTTCTATTTTACCCTCTGCTTTTAGGATTTCAGGGCAATTTTACTGCATTATTTCTTGAACAAACGAAGCCTAGGTTGTTTTCCTGGTCATAATTTCAGGTAGCCCAGCAATTTTAAAATTTGCTCTCCTGGTTCTGTTTTCTAGGTCAGTTGTTTTCCATTGGAATATTTCACATTTTACTTTTGTTATTTTTTTTATTGTTTCTTGATTTCTCTCAAAGTCATCAGCTTAATTTGGCTCCATTCTACATTTGAAGGGGTTATTTTTTTTTCAGAGAACTTTCTTATCTCCTTTTCCAGCTGGCCAATTCTGCTTTCTAAGGAATCCTTCTCCTCATTTACCTTTTGGATTGCTCTTCTCATTTGGCCTAAACTGGTTTTTAACATGCTATTTCCTTCAGTATTGTTTTGATATAAAAAAATCTAATTTAAAATGTTATTTTTGTCATTAATTTTTTTGGTATAAAAGATCTAATTCACTTTCCCCTAGCTGAAAATAGACTCATAATCTTTATTGTATTTCAATATTAGTTCTTAAACTTGCTTTTTAGTCTTTAATTCCACATTAATTATCTTTATTTATTTCTAAGACCTATTCTTCCATTTAATTGTTAACTCCTTAAGCATAGGGACTATAGAAGTGATCACCTCAGAAGTTTTTTATTCCTTTCATATAAGAATAAAAATTATTGCCCCACCCAGAGGAAGAAAAACAAAACAAAACAAAAAATAGAAAACCAACCCTTCAGAATCTAATGAACACTTTATAAAAATTATCTCTTATATATAACTTTCCCTTAATCCTAATTCCTCATATGGATAATAACTAATATATAAACATGTTTATCAAAAATATGTATGTACAATGCTAACTTGACTGTTCTTCTCTGAGGAGAGGGAGGTGGGAAGGGAGGGTGGAAGGAAATTTTGTAACTTTAAAATATACATGTGCATATGGATTAAAAAATAATTGAAATAAGACCAAAAAAAGCAATTATTGCAATAACATCAATACTAGACTTAATAGCAATTGCAACAATAGCAACAAGAACAGACACATTATAGTACAGACATTTTTGAACTAAAAAAATGCCTTTTATTTACCTGACGATCTAAAATTATCTGAGTAAAAATTCAACTTTTACAAAGAACAGGTAAAACTATTAGTATTCAGTGCACAACAAATACTAATAGCAAAGAAATTTGATTTTTAATCTCTCTTCCCATGCAGATGCCATTGATGACAATATTTGTTTGGAGTGTGTGTGGGGTGTTGTGGGGGGGATTTGAGAGGGAGACAGGGATTGAAAAGAAACACAGATGAAGAAACTATCTTGTAGTATCCAGAATAGCTTGTTAGGAATAATGAACACAAGTGTTTATTAAGTGACTACAATGTTCCAGACTCTGCTAAGTCCTTTACAAATTTTGTCTTATGTGATCTTCCCAACAACCTTGAAGAGATAGGTATTAGTATAATTATCCCCAGTTTATAGCCGATGTTATTAAGGTGAAAAAATGAAAAGGTTAATTGGTTTACTTAGGATCACATATATAGATTGTGCTTGAGGTCAAATTTGAACTCATATCTTGCAGATGACAGGACAAATCATTGGATTATTGTTAATAATAAACCTGATTTTTTTGATATTCTTTTTTCACAAGATTATGTTTTTTGAATTTATGTATTTTTTACTTCATGCATTATTAGAAAACCAAATGACTTTTGAGGCTTCCTAAAGATAGTGCTTATTGAAGTTCTGAGTTCCACATTTTTCTACTAAGTTCTCTTCCCTTCCCAAGGCAGCAAGCAATCTGATACAAGTTGTATGCTTACAATCAGTTCTCTTCATATTGTTTCTGCTTGTAAAATTCAATTGCTGTGAAGTTCATCAGTCAAAATAATCTTGTATCTTTGGAACTAGGATTCTTAAGCTTTTATATTTCATGGACCTTTTTGTCAATCTGGTGTAGCCATTGAACATCTCAGAATAATGTTTTTTTTTAATACATAAAATACCTGAAATTGCAAAACAAAATAGTTATATTGAAATTAATATAAAATCTAAAAGTAAAATATAAAAGATAAAAACAATATTTTTCAAACTGAGTTTTAGGAATTAAAACAGAAACTGAGAAAGAGGATGGATTAAAATGCAAGTTTTCTGGCATTTTTCTTATATGTTTGTGTAGTTATGTGGTATTGGGACCAGAAAATGGCAGTATTTTTCTAAATATAAAGTTGGGATGCTTTATAATAAACCCGCCTCAAATGAAGACTAAGTTATCTTTTTTTTTTCTATAGATGAAACCAAAATACTTTAGGCATGTTTTAAAACTTTAAATCATAACTTTCTAGATTAGTACTGCATTTACTCTCTGGGGGAAGATTCTTTTTTTTACAAAGAATAAAATCTAGTGCAAAATTCTTTTGTCCTCTTAACTTTTAATGACTCTGGTTAGATTAGTAATAGAACTCTGATAATTTAATCAAGTTTTTGAAGTCAATTGCAATATATTCTTTTTTAAATAGCACATCTTATTACAACATAAATGCAAAAAATAAAATCTTATTGCTTTCTCAAGATAGCCATGATGTATAATTTTTGGAACTTTGTCAAGCAATTTAATTTACTTATTCTCATATACTCTAGCAAAAAGTGGTCACCAATATGACAAACGCTATTCAGTAGTCACATTTATTCCTCTGGGGCCCATCATATCACTTTGTCTTATTGAGTAAAATGAAGCATTACCAAATATTGAACATCTCACATCTCTTGATAACTTCCAAAGGAGCTATGCAATCCTTATTCATCATTTCTACAATGTAATAATTCTACCCAATATCTTCAGAATATAACCTAGGGTTTCAGCATACAAAAGCTTAATGCTTTGGATCTTTAGAATGAATGCTTAAGGCTTTTGTTTCCTTTATCATAAATCTCAATTGACTTGTGTCATTTACTGGAAATGTTACATATGATTCGATTTATGAATATTTGCCACTTAACTCAGCTTATAAATTGCTAATGATTTTGGCAGATGGTTCAAGCTTTTATGACTGTGAGAAATTTTAGATTAATTAAATAGCCTCCATTACCCCATTACACACACATAAAAAAGGTGATGAGTTGCTATGAACTACTAGACATTTGCCATTTGATAGTCTGTTGGCAAATGATGCAAGTGCTTTTAGATACATAAACTTGTAACTATTATCTTTAAGAATAGAATTTAGGGGCAGCTAAATGGCGCTGTGGTTGGAGCACCAGACCTGGAGTCAGGAAGACTTGAGTTCAAATTTGGACTCAGACACTTAATTATTACCTAACTGTGTGATGCTGGGCAAATCACTTGACCCCACTTCCTTGCAAAAATAAAATTAAAAGAAATTAAAATAAAAGAATAGAGTGTAAAGTTTTGTGGCCCTTGACATTGTAGAACAAAAAGAATGTTTGAACTTTATTTTTTCCTTTATTTTTTCTAATCAAATATAAAGATACTTTGTAAGCTTTGAGTTCCACATTTTCCTACTAATTTCTCTACCTACTCCCCTCCACATGGCAGCAAGTAATCTGATATAGGTTGTATGTACACAATCATGTTTAACATATTTGCATATTATGAGAGATAGAACTAAAGGGGAAATTTAAAAAAAGAAAAAGACGGAAAATATAAAAGCTTTAAAAAGTGAACATGGTATGCTTTGTTCTTCAGACTCCATAGCTGTTTTTTGTTTGTTTGTTTTTTCCTTCTGGATATAGATGACATTGCTCACATGTACACAAAAATTGACCTTGTACTAGGTCATAAAAACCACACAGTCCAATACAGAAAGATAGAAATATTAAATGTATACTTTTAAAATCACAATGCAATAAAAATTAAATGCACTAAAGAATTATGGTAAAGATAAAGCAAAAGATAATTTGAAACTAAAAAAAATCAGATTTTAAAGAGAGTGATTAAACAACAAATCATAGAAATAAATCAACAACTACACTGAAGACTATGATAATGATAAGAAATCATGCAAAATTTATGGGATGATGCCAAGACAATTTTTTTTTTAGGTTTTGCAGGACAAATGGGGCTAAGTGGCTTGCTCAAGGCCACACATCTAGGTAATTATTAAGTGTCTGAGGTCAGATTTGAACTCAGGTACTCCTGACTCCAAGGATGGTGCTCTATCCACTGCGCCACCTAGCTGCCCCACCAAGATAGATTTTAGGGGATATTTTATACCTCTAAATGCTTATGTCCATAAAATAGAGAAAAAGGAGATTGACGAATTGGCCATGTAAATAAAAAAGTTAGAAAAAGAACAAATTTAAAATTCCTAATTAAATACCAAATCTGAAAGTCAAAAAATAATTTAATAAAATTGAATGTAAGAAAACTATTAAACTAATAAATAAAACTGAGTCAATTTTATAGAAAAATCAATAAGAAAACAAACCTTTAGTTAATCTAATTAAAAAGATAAGATAAAAAATTATCATGAAGAAAAATGAAAAGGCTGGACTTACTGCCACTGAGGAGGAAATTAAAATAATAATTCAGAGCTATTTTTCCCAACTGTAGACCAAGAAATCTGACATTATAAATGAAATGACTGGATATTTGCAAAAACATGTTTCTCAGATTAACAGAAGAGGAAATCAAATACTTAATTAAAGCCATTTAAAAAAAAGAATTTGAAGAAACCATCAATAAATTCCCAAGAATAAATCTCCAGAACCAGATGTATTTACAAGTGAATTCTAACATTCAAATAAGAGTTTATTCCAATTCTATATAAATTATTCTAAATAATATAATAAGTTGTTCTGTCTATTTCATTTTATGACACCAATTTAGTGCTTGATACCTAAATCAGCAAGAACCAAAACAGACAAAATTAGAGATCAATCTGTCTAATATATATATATATATATATATATGTAAATATTTTTTTTTGTTTTTGTTTAGTTTTTGCAAGGCAATAGGGTTAAGTAACTTGCCAAAATTCACACAGCTAGGTAAATGTTAAGTGTCTGAGGTCAGATTTGAACTCAGGTCCTCCTGACTCCCAGGCCTGTGCTCTATCCCACTGCACTATCTAGCTACCCCTATGCAAATATTTTTAAATAAAATTTTAGCAAAGACATTGCAGCAAGTTATTACTAGGATAATATACCATAATCAATTAGGATTTATACCAGATAAAGATAGATGGTTCAATATTAGGAAATCAATCAACATAATTGACTGGTACAATTACAAAATTAACAAAAATCATATAATTATCTCAAAAGATGCTAAAATAAAACCTTTGACAAAATATTTCCTATTAAAAACCCAGAGAAAATAGGAATAAATGGAGTTTTCCCTAAAATCATCTTAAGCCATCAGCAAACTTTTATGAAATGGGGATAAACTTGAAGTATTTCCAATAAGATTGGGGTGAAACAAAGATGCCCATTATCACCAATACTATTCAATATTGTATTAGAAATGTTAGATTTAGGAATAAAAGAAAAAAATGAATTGGCAATGAGAAAGCAAAATTCTCACACTTTTCAGATGATAGGATGGTATAATTAGAGAACCCTAGAAAATAAATTAAAAATCTACTTGAAACAAGTAACTTTAGCAAAGTAGCAGAAGATAAAATAAAACCAAATAAATCATCAGCATTTCTATATATGACCAATAAAATCCAAGAGCAAGAAATGGAAAGAGAAATTCCAGTTAAAATAATTGTGGACATCAAATATTTGAGAATCTACCATCTATTACAAAGTCAGAAACTTATATGGACACAATTACACTTTTCACACAAATAAAGTCAGATTTAAAGAGCTGGAAAAATGTCAATTGCTCAGGATTAAACCTAACCAGTAAAATAAAAATGTCATTTTTATCTAAATTAAATTACTTGTACAATAACATACCAAGCATACTATTAAACAACTTTTTAACAGAATTTGAAAAAACAGCGACAAAATTCATCTGAAACAGAAAAAGAATATCCAAGGATTGATGAAAAATGATGCAAAGGAATGTGTCCTAAATGTACTATATCTTAAACTATTTTATAAAGTTCCAGTCGCAAAAACTATTTGGTACTGAATAAGAAATAGAGGAATGAATCAGTGGATTAGATTAAGTATAAAAGAATCAGTAGTAGGTGCGTAATCTATTGTTTGACAAACCTAAAGATACTAACTTCTGAAATAAGAACTCGATATTTGACACAAATTGTTGGGAAACCTGGAAAATAGTATGGCAAATTGTAGGTATAGACCCATATCTCAATCCTAAAGCAAAATAAGCTTGAAATGGGTATCGGAATTAGGCCTACGGTGAAATACCTTAGACCAATTAATAGAACAAGAAATAGTCTATCTGTCATATCTATGGAGAGAAGGGAGATTATGACCAAAAAGAGCTAGAGAACATAATATAAAATGGATGATTTTGACTATATTAAAATAAAAACGTTTTGTACAAACAAAACCAATTCCGCAATGATTAGAAAGAATGCAGAAAAATGGGAGGCAATTTTTAAAACTGGTGCTTCAGATAGAGAACTAAGTCAAAACAAGATTACAAGCCATTCTCCAATTGATAAATAATCAAAGGATAAAAACAGATAGTTTTCAGATGAAGAAATTAAAGCTATCTATAGACATATAAAAATAGTCATATAAAAATACCAATTCATTATTGACCTGAGAAATTCAAATTAAAACATCTCTAAGTACCACCTAACATATACCAGGCTAAGATGGCAAAAAGGAAAATAATCAATGCTGGATAGGATGTGGAAAAATTGGAACACTAATGCACTATACGTGGAGTTGTGAACTGATCCAACCCTTCTAGAGATCAATTTGGAACTATGCCCAAAAGGCAATATAATTGGCATTCCCTTTATAATAGCAATATCCCTACTAGTTCTATATCCCAAACAAATAATGAAAAATGGAGAAATTAACACATGTTCAAAAATATTTGTCACAGATTGTTTTCTGAGGAAAAACTGTAAATTTAGGGGATACCTATCAATTTGGGAATGGCTGAACAAGTTATAGTATATGAATGAAAAAGCATATTAGTGTTCTGTAAGAAAATATGAACTTCAGAGAACTTCAGAGAAGCATGGAAAGACTTATATGAACTGATATTGGGTGAAGTGAGCAGTACCAAGACATTTTTTCAGTTACATGGTATGAAAGATTTTCAGCATTCATCCATATGCATATTTATAATTTACAGTTTTTCTTCTACCCTCCTTCCTCAACCCTATGCCTTCAAATTGAGCAGTCTAGTGAATTTTGTTCATATCCATGTGTTCAACATATTTAAATATTAATCATTTTCTGTATGAGGAATTAGCATTAAAGGAAAAGAAAGAAAATCATGGAATAAGAAGAAATAACATACAAGAAATTTTAAAATAGTAAACAAAGTATTCAATCAGGTTCTGTAAGTTTATTTTTTTGTTTGTTGCTTTTTGATTTTACTTTTTTCTTCATCTGGATGAGGATAACATTGTCCAAAGCAAATCTCCTAGGGTTTTCCTAACGCTGAAGGCTGAGAGGAACTGCATCCATCAAAGCTGATCAAATCAGATGTTGTTAATGTATGCAAGGTTCTCTTGGTTCTGCTCCCTTCCCTCAGCATCAGTTCCTGTAAGTCTTTTCAGGAGGCTGTAGAGTTTGGTCATTCATGGTTTCTTATAGAATAGTAGTACTCCATAAAATTCTTACAACATACTCGTTCAACTATTGCCCAATTGATGGAAATTTCCAATTCTTTGCCACTACAAAAAGAGTTGCTATGAATATGTTGAAACATGTGGTGTTTTTTCTATTTTTCATGATTTCTTCTACATATAGGACTAGTAGTGGTATTGTAAGGTCAAAGGATAAGATTAGCTTTATTGTTGCTTGGCCATAATTCTATATTACTTTCTAGGACAAATGGATAATTTCACAAGTCCACAAAGAGTGCACAAGGTACCAGACCTCCCACAACCTTTCCAACATTGATAATCTTGCCTTTTTTGTCATCTTAGTCAGATTGACAGGTTTAAGGTGGTACCTCATGGTCATTTTAATTTGCATTTTTTAAAACAGTAATGATTTGGAGAATTTTTTTCATATGTTTATATATAGCTTTAATTTCTTCATTTGAAAGCTGTCCATATCCTTTGACTATTTACTAAGTGAAGAATGACTTGCAACCTTATGAATTTGAATCAATTATATTTATATATATATATACATATATGTATATAATTGGAAATGAGACCTTTATCAGAAGCCCTAACTGTGAAAATTGTTTACAAATTTTAATTTTTATTATAATCTTGGTGGTATTGGCTTTATTAATGCAAAGCCTTTTTAATTTAATTTAGTCAGAATTATCTGTTTTGCAATTTATAATACACTCTATTTCTTGTTTGGTAATAAATTTCTTCCCATTTCAAAGATCTGACAGAATGTTTCCTGTCTAAACACTGTATCTATTTTGATCTAATTTTGGTATAGGTTGAGATATGGGTCTATGACTATTTTTGCCATATCATTTTACAGTTTTCCCAATAATTTTTTGTCAAATAGTGAGATCTTATCCCAGAAGGTAATATTTTTGGTTTTGTTAGCCAACAGATTAACATAGTCATTTACTACTGTTTATTTTGTTCCAATCCTAATTCACTGGTCCATTGTTCTATTTCTTAACCAGTAACAGGAAGTTTAAATGATTGCCTCTTTATATTATTGTTTTAGATCTAGTAGAACTTGTTTACCTTCTTTTACATTTTTTTCATCATTTCCCTTGATATTCTTGACCTTTTGATGCTCCAGATGAATTTTGTTACTATTTTTCTAGCTGGGTAAAATATTATTTGGGTATTTGATTAGTATGTCACTGAATAATAAATTTAATTTGTGTAGAATTATCCTTGTTATTATATTGGATTGACCTAGCCATGAACTGTTTACATTTTTCCAATTGTTTACAATATGACTTCAATTGTGTGAAGTGTTTTGTTATTGTGTTCATACAGTTTCCGGGTTTGCCTTACTAAATAGATTAAAAAGTATTTGCTATTGTCTGCTGATGATTTATGAGACTTTATTTTATATACTGCTTATTTGCTGAATTTGTTAGTTATGTCAAGGAGAGTTTTAGATGATTTTTTGGGGTTCTGTAAGTATATCATCATACTATCTGCAAAGAATGAAACTTTTTCTTCCTTGTTGCCAATTCTAATTCCTTTCATTTCTTTTTCTTTTCTTATTGCTAAAGCAACAGTTTCTAATACTACATTGAATAGTAATGGTGATAATGGACATCCTTGCTTCACCCTTCATCTTATTAAAAATACTTTCCATTTATCCCCATTGTTTATAATACTTGTTGATGGCTTTAGATAGAAATTGCTTATTATTTTCAGAATAACTCCATTTATTCCTCAACACTTTTAGTGTTTTTAATAATAATGGATGTTGTATTTTATCAAAGGCGCTCTATTAATTTTTAATTTATCATTCCATGAGACTTTATTATGTATAATTTTATTGCATAGTTATATGAAAAGCATCCATTCATTATTTCTGTCTTTCTGCATTTGATTGTAAGGTAAACCTAATACATGCTCAATTTTGGTATAGGTAACATGTACTGCATAGAAAAAAAATATATTCTTTTCTATCCTCATTCAGTTTTCTTCAGGGGTTTATTATATCTATGTATTGTAAGATTTTATTCACCTTCCTATTTATTTTGAGGTTAGTTTTATCTAATTCTGAGAGAAGGAAGTTGAAATCCCTCACTATTATTTTTTTGCTGTCTATGTCTCTCTGTAATTAATTAAGCTTTTCTTCTAATAATTTGAACACTATACAACTGGATACATATATGTTTAATAAAGATATATAACTTCATTGACTTATAATACCTTTTAAGAAGATATAACTTCCTTCCTTATTTCTTTTAATGAGATCTATTTTTGTTTTTGCTTTGTCTGAGAATAAGATCAATACCCTTGACATTTTTTTTTACTTTTGTTGAACCATACATAATGTATTTTGATCCAGTCTTTTACCTTTACCCTTTGTGTATTTCTCTGCTTCAAATGTATTTCTTGTAAACAATATATTGTAGGACTCTGGTTTTAATCCATCCTGCTATACATTTCTGTTTTCTGGAAGTGTTCAACTCATTCACATTTGTAGTTAAGATCACTAATGCTTTGTTTCCCTCCATGCTCTTTTCCCCTTTGTACTTTTCTCTTTCCTTTCCTCTTATTCCTCCTCACTTTTAACTTTTTAAAATTTTAACTTTCACTTTTATCTTCACCTTCCCTTTCATCAGTCCTTTCTGCCCCTTTTGTTACTTTTCTCTTTATTTGGGAATGTATGCTTTAACAATCTGGATCAAATCTGGTGTTATTTATCCACTAAAGACCAGTCTTCTCCTATAGTTCTTCTTTTTATGTTTTTATTTTTTAATCCTGTCCTAAACATACAACCCCTTTTTCAAAATATACTCCTTTTTTCTGACCTTTTCCTCAAAGGTTGATTACTTGATTTCTTGATAAACTTGCCTCATAGTCACTAAGTACTCCCCCACCCCATTCCATTTGAAATACACTTCTTAAGAATCATAAATGCCATCAAATTATAATTACTCCACACCTTACCTCCTGTTCTAGTACCCACCATGGAAACACAATCCTTTTGACTCAAAACTTCATGCAAAACCAAATCTCTTCATGATGTTTTCATGTCTAGCCCCTCTAAATATACTCTTTCTCCATCGTTATAATTCTGTTTCCATAACTTGTAACTCTCCCCAACCAAAGTATTAAATACACTCTTTTCCAACATCATTTAATATAGTAGCCATGGTGTCAAAATTCTAATTAACTACAACATGGATTAATACATGAATACTTCCTAATCTCTTTATGTTCAACCTTTCTAAGTACATGCCCATTCTCTTCCCCTATGGTACTACAAATTTTTTAAAGCAAAGTCACTGCTGATTTTGCATAGAATCTCTAAGTACTCTAATTACTGGATCACCCTGAATCTCTCTCTTAGGAATATTAGAATTGATTGCAATGCTTGGGAGATGTTGGCACAGGACCACAAAGCATAGGGTGCCCTCATCAGTGAAACTGTTGGACTCTATGAGCAAGGCTGAATTAAAGTAGCTCAAAGGAAACATGAGATACACAAGTTTACAGTAAACACCCCAGTGTGCACCTGAATTATTTGTGATAGAGCATTTTGAGCTTATAATAGCCTAATCCACTAATCCACTCACTATAATTTGTCTCAAACATAGTGATGTCATTTTGGACTTCTTCTATAACAAAGGATAATAAACAACCATACCCATATCCTCCAAGTACAATCCCTTCAATTATATTCAACCCTTTATCTATCCAAAGAAAAATACAATTCTCAAGAGTTGCAAGTGTTATTTTTCCTTGAACACAATTTAATGTTCTTGACAAACATTTGTCCTTTTCCCCCCTCAATTAACTTTTTTATGCATCTCTTGAGTCTTGGCTTTGAAGATTGAATTCTCTGTTCAGTTCTGGTCTTTTTATCAGGAAATTTTGTAAGTCTTCTGTTTCTTTGAAAAATCTATCTTTTCCCCTAACAGAAAATGCTGAATTTTCCAGGGTGGTAAATTCTTGGTGGTAATCCAAGGCCCTTTGCCCTCCAATATCATATTCCAGGTCCTTTGATCCTTTTAATGTTGAAGCTTATAAGTCCTGGGTAATTCTGATTGTGCTTCCCTCACGTATAAATTTCTCCTTTTGGGCTGCTTGCAATATTTTCTCCTTTATTTGAGAATTCTGGAATTTGGCTATCATAGTCCTTGAAATTTTTATCCTAGAGCTTACCTTTCTCAAAGTCTTTTGTATATGCTTTCTTTATCTAGTATATTGGGACAGTTTCCCCTGATAATTTCCTGAAAGATATGTTTCAAGCTTTTTTTTTTTACCTAGGTATTCTGTTAGACCAAAAATTCATGAATTACTTGTCCTGGATTTAATTTCCAGGTCATTTGTTTTTCCTAAATGTACTTTACATTTTCTTAAGTTATTGATTTTTTGATGGAATCTTGATATTTCATAGATTCATTAATTTCTATTTTTTCAGTTCTAATGTTTTAGGTTTTTTTCCCCTTCTATTAGCCTTTGCTTTTTCAGTTGGTTAATTTTACTTTTTTGCTGAGTTTTATTCCCTTTCCAGTTGGTCAATGTGAGCTTTAGATGAGTTGAATTCCTTTTCCAATTGGTCAATTTTAGTTTTTGAAGAGTCACATTCTTTTTCTGGTTGGTTATTTTTACTTTTAAAGGAGTTTATTTCTTTGGTCAATTTTTCATAATTTACTTGCAGGTTTCTCTTTTTTCTTTTTTCCACTTCTTCCTTTTTTAAACTCTTTTGTGAGATTTGGATTTGAGTCCAATTCATAGACTCCTCTGAGACTTCCTATATAGGCAATTTGTCACTGATTTCTTCTTCTGAGATGGCATTTTTATCATCTTCTGCATAGTAGCTTTCTATGTTTATCACTCTTTGAATTGTTTTGCTCGTTTTATTGTTGCACTCTTCTCCAGGGTTTAGGGAGTATAGTCCTGAACTTTTTATAAAGGGTTAGATCTTGATTTCTCACTAACCAAGATGTTGCCTATGCAGCTCAGGCATTTCCTATTCAAAGGTTTATTTCCTCCTTTATGATCAGGCTCTACCTATACAGTGACTTGATCCCAGTCCAGTTCTGGTTTTTTTTGTCTCAGTGTTTCCAAGGTTTAGACTTTGTTTGGGTTTAGTACCCTTCTTGCTGGATGCTGTCTAGCTACTGGGACCTGTGCTGGTGTCTAGCTGCTGAGATCTGCACTATATTGTACTAAAAGCCTCCTGCTTGCATTCCCACTTTTCCACCTATCTGGTCTTTACTTGCCCTTTTCCCTTGAAGAGACAGACCTTCACTGAAGATCTCTATTGTGTCTCCAATCTACTATGTCAAACTTGTTTTAATCTTTTTTTTTGTTGTTGGGATCTGTAACTTTAATGTCTGCATAGAGAACTAATTTAACTTGCAAGCATCTTCACACCAAACTCTTGACTCCACCCTGAAAGTCCCCTGACTCATATTTGATTGGAGAAATGTAAATTGAAACAATACTAAGATATGATATCTATTACATTTGCTAATAGGACAGAAAAGGAAAATGACAAATATTGGAGAGGATATGAGAAAAATGAAACTAATGTATTGTTGTTGGTATAGTGAACTGATTCAAACATTACTTAGAGCAATTTTAATCTATGCCGAATGGGCTTAGTTTATGTACCCTATGATCTAGTAATACCACTATTAAGTCTATAGCATAAAAGAGATAAAAACAAAAAAAGGAAATTACCCATATGTGCAGAGATATTTGTATCAGTTCTTTTCTGATGGTAAATAACTAGAAGTTGAAGGGATAACCTTCGATTGAGGAATAGCTGATTATGTGGATTTTATAGTTATATGATTATGATGCAATATTGTTGTGCTTTAAAAATGATGAGGAGGTTACTCTTAGAAAAACCTGGAAAAGTTTATATGTACTGAAATATGCTGTGTACAATAAGAACAATATTGTAAGATGATTATCTGTGAAGGATCTACTTATTCTGAACAATTGAAGGATACAAGAAAAATCTGAAGGACTTTTTGTGAAAGATACTATTCAGTCTCAGAGAAAGAACTGATTGGGTTTGAATACAGTTTAAAGCATACTATTCCTTTATTTTATTTTTCTTAAAGGTTTTTTTGGTTTTAATTTCTTTCACAATGTGACTGGAAATATTTTTCATAACTAATTATGTAAAATCCATATTAAATTGATTTAATGGGGCAGTGAGGAAGGAAGGGAGAGAATTTGGACCTCAAAGGTTTAAAAATGTATGTTAAAAATTGTTTTACATATATTGGGGGGATAAAATACTAATTAAATTAAAAATATAAAATTTGCCAATTATCCTAGAGTCATCTTCAGTCACTTTTGACCAGAGGAAACTTATGTGTCCTATTTGCAAAGTACAAGTTTGTGTTTCTATTTTCATTAAAGCTGCTTTTTGATAAGATCCATACTGTATAAACTTGTTTTTAAGGCATGGTAATATTGATCAAATAAGACAGTTGAACTTTAAATATTCTATGGTCTTCTCTACCTATGAGTCTATGATTTTTTGATGAAGATTTAACAAACATGACTTAGCTGGAGAAATAGAGTATAGTATCTGAAATCAAGGTGAAAAGAGTGATGGACAGTGACAAAAGCTTTTAGGATCATTGTTTTACTATCTGTAAAATCAACTCAGTTCCATAGAAATAGAAAAAATATGATAGAATCATGTCAGAGTTTTGACTTTCAATAATCTGATTCTTGAAGATGAAACAAATTCAAGACTCCTTGGGAGAAAAAAATCTGGTGATTTCTAGTAAGGGACTAAGTTGATTCAAAGCTGACTTGTCATGAAGAATGAAGTTGCTGCAATTGAAAAAGTTCAGGAGTTATTAGGTTTTAGTGTTAGAGGTGCTGTCATCTTGGATACCAAAGTTTATGATGGTAACAATAGAGGATGGGTTAGTATGAATTCTATATATTAAAGTCACTTCAAAAGGTGTGAGAATTATTTTGAAGTCAATAGGTGACAATCACGAGAGGGAAAGAAGTTTCATGGACTTTGCAAGAGGGAAGTATATCACCTTTACATGCTACTTGTGTTGGGATGGGGATAAATCAAAAATGCATATGACACTAAGCAGTAAAATACATTTCTAAAAATATACAGAACCATGAGTCATTTACAAAGGATATGATTGTTTTAGTAGATACATGATTTTCAGTTAAAATAAGGATTGAAAATTAATATGTAAAATGAGCATGGAAAGTAGTTTTTACACAATAAAACAAAAGTTACAAAAATTATGATGAAATGGATTAGACAATACATTAACATAACTTAACAAGTATGGATAAGTAGAGATGATTAGAATATAGAAAGGATCAGAAAACAATTAAGGGGTATGCAGATCTAATCTATAGTGACAAGACTGAATGATCACTCTTGAAGATTCACTACAACAAAAAACATGTCCTTGTACTATTCTCTAATGAAAGGAAATAACCAATAGAATATTTTCAGAGATAATCTACTACTTGATATGGAATGTTAGTGTATTCAAATGATCACATGGGGTTTCTTCCCTGTGAGGGAAGAAATAATTTTGGAACTCTAGATGAAGTAGGGCCAAAGAGCTGTCAATTCAGTGACCCAACTTATGATAATTTTTGACAGACATGTGTTTTTCCTGTTAATGAAAAGATGAACTCCCCTGTAATTCAATTGTAAATGTGATGAAAGAAATATGAGCACAGAGTGAAATAGGATGTGTATATCAAATGCAAATGATAGGATTTGGCTTGCTATTTTGAAGAAAAATCAGAAGAGATAGACAAAGAATTCTACTGAAGACCATTGAAATATTAAAAATTTTATGTAGCTTTTTTTTCTCATTTTGCTGCACTTTTGTTTTGAGATTTATGTAATTACCTGATCCAATATAAAATCTGATTGAGAAAAGAATGAAGAACAAGAATCTGAGTCTATTTTAATTTATTTTCAACTGAACAAAATAAAAGCATATGCTGTGTGACTTACAGGATGGCACTAAAGGGGCATGATGAAATTCAAGAGTAATAAAACAGAAATATTTATGAGTTTATGCTATATTATTTGGAAACCACTTTTTAGTTTTCGTGTATTAAGTAACAGAAGTTTCAAGTGTTTTTACCCATAATGGTTAATATCTGATTTCTCCCCTCCCCAACAGAATTAAAAACAGATCTATTAAAAAAAAAGTTCTGGTTTTTTTTTCTAGGAGAAAAACATAAGCATTCAGCTTTTTTTATTGTGGACAAGACATAGTTCTTCAATCTGTTCAGCATTATGGACCAAAAATTCTTTCAGTGTACTCATAACTTTTATGTAAGGGAATTTGCTAATAAAACTGCATAGACTGACAAAATATTATACATACATACAAAGTAGAATCCAAGTGACTTTAGAGGTTATTTACCACAACTTTGCTATTTATCAGGGATGAAATTGTGGCTCAGAGAGATGAGGTGATGCCTTAGATAAGAGGTAGTAAATAGGCCAAGCTAAGATTCAAACTCAGCTACTTCAGTTCTAAAGTCAGATCTCTGTTCACCATATCTCACTTTTTGAATCATTGACAATCTTTGGAAAAGCAACTTCAGGAGAATGGCTGTAAATAGACCATATTTCAAGATTTGAAGAGTGAGTAGGTGACCTGAAAGATTGGGCAGAGAATATATCTTTGAAGATATTCTAATATTAGATAAACAAAGAAGAGACCCAATTGTAGCTAAAGGGAGAAAGGCAACTAGAGATTACTGAACAAATTGTCAAGTATTTATTTAATAGACTCATAACAATTATGTTTTTAACATTTTAGCAATGCATAGAGGTTAGTAATAAAAGAGAAGACAAATTTTACCCATACTTATTGATAAGGAGGTTATGAATAAGAGATTTTTAAATGGATATGTAATAAAAGTGATGAGATTGAAAAACTCTAATATGTTTCTAAAATCAATGTTCATAGAATCACAGATGAAAATAATAGGAACTATCTGCTCAAGATTTATCATGTAATAGAGGAAGAACTCAGGCTTGACTTAACTAAGATCATGTTTTACACAATTGTAGTAAAGTTTTAAATTTAAGTGCTCTGTCATGATATCAAGAATTCTTTCTAAGGTACTCTACTGTTGAATAACCCTGGAATCCAAACAAGATAACAGGTTATTTGGGAGTTCTTGAGTAAATGTAGCTCTTGGAACTGTTGAACAGTTCACATGAAGGATATGAGTGAAAAAAAAGAAGTATGTGTATGAAGTTTATGTTGTGTAAGGAGAAACATCAAATTTAATATTACATAGTAGAACAATGACAATTTTTAAATAAAGATTTAATTTATTTTGAGTTTTACAATTTTACCCCAATTCTTGCTTCCCTCCTGATTGTTGCACTGATGGAATGAGCAATTCTATCAAGGTTGATCATCACCCCCAAGTTGCTGTTAGGGTTTACAATGTTTTTTAGGTTCTGCTAATCTCGCTCAACATCAGTTCAAGGAAATCCTGCCATGCTTCCCTGAATTCCCATCACTCCTGCTTTCTCATAGAACTATCTAATCTTTCATAACGTACATATACCACAATTTGTTAAGCTATTCCCCAATTAAAGGAAATTGACATAATTTCCAATTTTTTGCTACCACAAATAGGGCTGGTATGAATGTTGTTGTACAACTGATCTTTTTAATCTTTTTATCATTTCTTCAGGATACTGACCCAGTAGTGGTATTGCTGGATCAAAGGGTATGCACATTTTTGTTGCACTTTGGTTGTAGTTCCAAATTGCTCTCCAGAAAGGTTGGATGAGTTCACAGCTCCACCAACTATGCATTAGTGTCCCAGATTTCCCACATCCCTTCCAACACTGATCATTGTCCCTTCTAGTCACATTTGATAGTTTGAGAGGTATGAGATTGCACCTCAGAGATGCTTTAATTTTCATTTCTCTAATAATTAGTCATTTAGAACAATTTTTCATATGACTATGGATTGCATTGATTTCCTCTTCTGTAAATTGCCCTTGAATGCCCTTTGACCACTTATCAATTGGTGAATAGCTTGTGTTTTTGAAAATTTGACTCAGTTCTCTATATATTTTAGAAATGAGTTCTTTGTCAGAAATACTATTTGTAAATTTTTTTTTTGCAATTTATTACATTTCCTTTGATATTTGTTACAGTAATTTTGTCTGTGCAAAAACTTTTCAATTTAATGTAATCAAAATTACCTAGTTTGTTTTTAATGATGTTCTCGATCTCTTCCTTGGTCATAAATTGCTTTGCTTTCTATACATCTGACAAGTATACTACTCCTTGATCTTCTAGTTTGCTTATAATAATGCTTTTTATGTCTATATCCTGTGTCCATTTTGATCTTTTCTTGGTATAAGGTGTGAGGTGTTGATCTAATCCAAGTTTATTTCATACTAACTTCCAATTTTCTCAACAGTTTTTATTGAAGAGAAAGTTTTTATCCCAATAGCTGGATGCTTTGGGTTTATCAAACAGAAGATTACTATAATCATTTCCTGCTATTGCACATACTCCATTACACTGATCCATGACTATTTCTTAGCCAACACCAGACAGTTTTGATGACTGATGCTTTATAATATAATTTTATAACTGGTAAGGTTAAGCCTCCTTCTTTTGTACCTGAAAATTTTGACTTTTTATTCATCCATATGTATTTATTTATAAACTTTTTTCTAATTCACTAAAGTAATTTTTTGGAATTTTGATTGGTAGGGCACTAAACAAGTAGTGTAGTTTTGGTAGAATTGCCATTTTTATTATATTAGCTGGACCTATCCATGAGCAGTTGATGTTTACTCAGTTATTTAAATCTGATTTTATTTGTGTGAGCAGTGTTTTGTAATTGTTTTCAAAAAGTTTTTGAGTCTGCCTTAGCTGGTAGCATCACAGGTATTTTATATTATCTGAGGTTGATTTCAATGGGATTTCTCTTTCTAGCACTTGCTGCTGTATCTTGCTAGTCATATATAGAAATGTTGAGCATTTATGAGGCTTTATTTTATATCCTGAGATTTGTTAAAGTTGCAAATTATTTCTAGCAGTTTTTTAGATGATTTTGGGGGATTTTCTAGGTATACCATCATGTCATCTGCAAAGAGTGAGAGTTTTGTCTCTTCCGTCCCAATTCTAATTCCTTCAATTTCATTTTCTTCTCTAATTGCTGAAGCTAACATTTCTAGCACAATATTGAATAGTAGTGGTGATAGTGGGTATCATTGTTTCACCCCTGATTTTATTGGGAATGCATCTAGCCTATCCCCATGGAATATAGTGCTTGTTGATGATTTCAGATAGATACTGCTTTTTATTCTGAGGAAAAATCCATTTATTCCTATACTCTCTAGTGTTTTTAGTAGGAACGAGTGTAGAATTTTTCAACATCTACTGATAAAATCAAATGATTTCTGATAGGTTTGTTATTAATAAAATTAATTGTACGAACAGTTTTCCTAATATTGAACCAACTCTACATTCCTTGGATAAATCCTACTTGATCATAGAGTATTATCCTAGTGATAATTTATTGAAATAATTTTGCTAAGATTTTATTTAAGGTTTTTGCATCTATATTCATCACAGAAATAGGTCTATAAATGTTCTATCTCTGTTTTAACTCTTCATGATTTAGGTATCAGCACCATATCAGTGTCATAGAAAGAGTGAGACAGAGCTCTGTCTTTACCTATTTTATCAAAGAATTTATATAGATTTGGAACTAATTGTTTCTTAAATGTTTGATAGAGATAACATGTAAAGCCATCTGGTCCTGAAGATTTTTTTTCTTAGGGAGTTCAATAATGGCTTGTTGAATTTCTTTTTTCTGAGATAGAGTTATTTAGGTTTATAATTTCCTCTTCATTTAACCTGGGCACCTTATAGTTTTGTAAATATTTGTCCATTTCACTTAAATTGTCAAATTTATTGGCATAGAATTGGGCAAAATAATTATGAATTATTACTTTAATTTTCTCCTCATTGGTGGTGAGTTCATCTTTTTCATTTATGATACTAGCAATTTTGTTTTTTTTCCTTCTTTTTTAATCAAATTGACCAGAGGTTTATGAATTTTATGATTGTTTTTATAAAACCAGCTCTTGGCTTTATTTATTGTTTCAATAGTTTTCTTCCTTTTGATTTTATTTATTTCTCCTTTAATTTTTAGGATATCTAATTTGGTATTTAAGTGGGGGGGGTTAATTTGTTCTTTCTCTAACTTTTTTATTTGCATATTTAGTTCATTGATTTCCTCTTTACCAATTTATTCATATAAGCATTTAAAGATATAATATATTTCCTGACAGCTGTCTTGATTGAATCCTATAGGTTTTGTTGTGTTGGTTCATTATTGTCTTTATCTAGGATGAAATAATTTATTCCTTTTGTAACTTGTTGCTTTATCCACTCATTCTTTGAAATGAGATTATTTAGTTTCTACTTAGTTCTGGGTCTGTATCTCCCTGGCCTAATATTGCGTATGATTTGTAATTGCATTATGATTTGAGAAAGACGTATTTATTATTTCTGCCTTTTAGCTACTGATCATTAGGTTTCTATGCTCTAGTACATTGCCAATTTTTGTTTAATGCCATGTACTGCAGAAAATAATGTACATTCCTTTCTATCCTCATTCAATTTCCTCCATAAATCTATCATGTCTAAGTTTTCTAACAGTCCATTTACCTCCTTAACTTCTTTCTTGTTTATTTTATGATTAGATTTATCTAAATCATTTTTTTTAGATTTATCTAAATCTGAGAGCAGGAAGTTGAGGACTCCCACTAGTAGTTTTGCTGTCTATTTCTTCCTGTTGCTCTTTTAACTTCTCCTTTAAGAATCTGGATGCTATACCATTGGGTGCATACATATTTAGTATAGAAATTATTTTATTGTCTATGGTAACTTTGAAGAGGATGTAGTTTTCTTTCTTGTCTCTTTTAATGCTGTCTATTTTTGCAGCTGCTTTGTCAGAGGTACAGATTGCTATCCCTGCTTTTTTTTCACTTCAGTTGAAGCAAAATATGTTTTGCTCCAACCTTTTACCTTTATTCTTTATGTATCTCTCTGTTTCAAATGAGTTTCTTATAAGTGGCATATTGTAGTCTTTCCAGGCTGGAGACCAATTCATATTCTCTCTCTCTTGCTAGATCTTTCTGGGTTAGAATCTATTTCTTCTAAGTATTTCTCCCTGCCCCCTTTTATTGGCCTTTCTTTGTTTTCCTAGGATCTTGTTTTGGGGGGCTAGCACTCAGAGGTTTGCTTTTAAAAACCCTAGAGCTTTGTTCACTTGGTTTAGTAATTACAAGGGCCAGCCAATAGGGGCCATTGGTGGCATTCTCTGGTGTGTTTGAGGTCCTAAAAAGCAGGGTTTGAGTTGACCTTGAACAATGGGCTGGGCCCTGGGGGAGGGAGTTAATCTCCCTTTCAGTTGAGTGAACTTTGTTGCCAGCAACTGAGCCTGAGGGGGTGGGGAGGCTTTACCATTTGTTTTGGGAAAAGGGCTCTGCTGAAAGTATGTAGCTCAGGTCCCTTGCCTAGCTGGTTGTTTTCCAGGCATGCTCTGGGATTATCTGTGGTGGAATTTACCCTCCTGAGGACTGGGGCTCACCAGAGCTCCTCTCCGCCCCGCCAAAGATTCTGTGGCTAAATTTGGTTCTCGGACCCATCACTCACCAAACCTTCTGCAGCAAAGGCCAGGCCTCTGGCTTCTTCCTGCTGCTTTCCCTTTGCTGGCCCTTTGGTCTCTGCTCCTGGTTCACCCATGGTCCCCTGAGACAGACCTTGTTGGTAGGTGTTCTTCTGCTAGCTTCTCTTTCTAGTTTTGTCTATTGAATTTCTGTTAAGAGGTTTCTTTCATGTTAATTTTAAGGTGAACTAGGATCACTTAACATAGTGCTTGTCTTCTCTCTGCCATCTTGACTGGAAGACTTTGAACAATGCCTTTTTTAATAGCTTTTGCAAGGCAATGGGGTTAAGTGGCTTGCCCAAGGCCACACAGCCAGGTAATTATTAAGTGTCTGAGGTCATATTTGAACTCAGGTACTCCTGATTCCAGGGCTGGTGCTCTATCTACTGTGCCACATAGCCACCCCTGAACAATGACTTTTTTTTGTGCTTCAGTCTATGATTCACTCTGTCATGGGTGGATGACATTCTTTATGATAACTCCATCACAGAAGTTACTTCCATATTTTTCCACCGTTGCCATTGCTGATTGCAAAGCCCTCCTTTTATTTTTCTCCGCTACCATGTACTATATTTTCTCTCTCCTTCCACTGACTCTGCTGTAGGATCGCTGAGTATGACACAGACAGATTCCCCAGCCCTGGGGCCAAGAGGCCCCGAGCCCCCATACTACCCCTTAGGCCCAGCATTCACCTGGCCCTATGGTCCCGGAAAGGCCATCCAATCCCATCCCCTTGCTAGAAGTAAAAAAGAAAATGTGCTATATATGACCACTCTCCCCCCATGATCCATCCTCTCCTCCTTCATTCACATCCCCACCCCTTCCCCCATCCCCCCCTCTCCTCCTTACTCCAGATGTCTATACCCCATTGAGTATATATGCTGTTTCCTCTCCTAACCACCTCGGATGAGAGCGAAGATTCCCTGATTCCCTCTTCCTTCCCCTCTTCCATATCATTGCAATAGCTCATTATGATAAAGAAACATCTTATTATATGAAATATCTTGGCCTATTCCCCCTCTCCTTTTTCTTTCTCCTATTACATTTTCCTTTTTTCTATTGACTCCATTTTTACACCATATTTTATCTTCAAATTCAGCTTTCTACTGTGCTTCAACTATAAAAGCTCCTTCTACCTGCTCTGTTAATTGAGAAGGTTCACAAGAGTATTATCAGTGTCATTTTTCTATACAGGAATACATGCAGTTCATCATCATTAAGTCCCTCATATTTTCCCCTTCTCCTCCAATCTCCATGCTTCACCTGAGTCCTGTATTTGAAGATCAAACCTTCTGTTCAGCTCTGGCGATGCCAACAGGAACATTTGAAATGCCTCTGGTTCATTGAAAGTCCATCTTTTTCCCTGGAAGAAGACATTCAGTTTTGCTGGGTAGTTGATTCTCTGTTGCAGTCTAAGCTCTTTTGCCTTCTGGTATATTATATTACAAGCCCTATGAGCTTTTAATGTAGTTGCTGCTAAGTCCTGTGAGATCCTGATTGCAGCTCCATGGTATTTGAATTGTGTCCTTCTGCCTGCTTGTAATATTTTCTCTTCGACCTGGGAGTTCTGGAACTTGGCTATAATATTCTTGGGGTTGGTTTTCTAGGATATCTTTCTCAAGGAGATCTGTGGATTCTCTCCATTTCTATTTTGCCCTCTGCTTCTAGGATATCAGGGCAATTTTCCTGTAGTAATTCTTTGAAAATGATGTCAAGGCTCTTTTCCTGATCATGACTTTCAGATATTCCAATAATTTTTAAATTATCTTTCCTAAATCTGTTTTCTATATCAGTTGTTTTTACAATGAGATGTTTCACATTTTCTTCTAATTTTTCATTCTTTTGGTTTTGTAGTATTGACTCCTGATTTTTTGTAAATTCATCAGTCTCCCTGAGTTCTATTCTTTGTCTGAAGGATTTGTTTTCCTCAGAGAGCTTTCTTATCTCTTTTTCCATCTGGCCCATTTTGCTTCTTAAAGCATTCTTCTCCTCACTAACTTTTTGAACTGTTTTATCCATTTGACCTAAGCTGGTTTTTAGCATGCTATTTTCTTCAGCATTTTTTTGGATTTCCTTGACTAAGCTGCTGACTTCATTTTCATACTTTTCCTTCATCTCTCTCATATCTTTTCCTAGTTTTTCCTTCTAACTCCTTCATTAGATTTTCAAAGTCTTTTTTTTGAGCTCTGTCATACCCTGAACCCAATTTCTGTTTTTCTTGGAGTCTTTAGATGCTGGAGCTTGCACTTCCTCATCTTCAGACTAAGTGTTTTGATCCTTCTTGGGCTCACAGGCAAAATATTTCTCAATGGTGTTCCCCTTGTTTCTTTGCTTGCTCATTTTCCCAGCCTTAGCCTATTTTTGGCATGCTTCCTGAGTTTTTGGGACACTCCCACGGGGGTCTCAGTGTGTGAGGCTCTGTCCTCCCTCCTGGTCTGTGAGTGACCATATATGCCCTCCTCTGCCACGGGGCTGAGATGTGGGGGAGTCTGTTGTTCTATGGGGGGGCCTAGACTGTGATCAGGTTCTGAATGTGGTTGGAGCCCCAGAGTCCTGTTCCAGGGGCAGAGGACAGAGCTCGACAGTCTCTCTCTTCACTTCCCCTCCCTCAGCTCAATGGGCTCCTGCTTACTGGCTCTGCCTGCTTCTGTTTCCTGGATCGGGACTGCTTTGGCCATGCTGCTCTCTGTGTGCCCTGAGGGCTGGGCTTCATGTGCTCACTCTGGCAGAGATCCCGGCTGTTCCCCCAATTTGTGCCTGGTGCTCCCCGGGGCATAGATCAGGAAACTCCCCCCACTGCTGTGAGCTGTGGCTCCCAGCACCCTGGGGCTGCCTCCTGGAGGCTGAAGTTCTTTAGCTCTGGTGGGCCACCCTTCTGGTGGGCCGACCCTCCAATCCTGAGGAGCAGAGTCTTTCTGCTCTTTTCCAGGTTACCTTGAGTAAGAGAACTGCCTCACTGGGTCCTTCTGTGGGTTCTGTCTCTCAAAAATTTAGTTAGAGTTCTTAGTTTAGAAGATTTATGAGAGCGCACCTAAGACATTTCAACATTCTTCCATAAAACAGTGGTGGAGTTGTATGAATATGTTGATGAGCAATTGATTAATATTTGTTTAGTTGAAGAGGTTGAAGAGACTTGGAGTCAGGATGAAAGGGTATTAAAGTGACAAAATTAGGCATTAAGATGCAGAATATAAATTTTGATCCTTCAAGGACCAAAATATTATTCAATGGATTACAATGTGTTATTCAATTTGGTGGAATGTCCTTCACAGTTTTAACCAAATTATCCATTCTTCTCCAATCAACCTTATAATGAAACTCTTAACTGAGCTAAGCAAGTACTCAGAAAACTTTTGATCTTCATAGCACCTGTTCTACAAGTAAATGTCATCTTAACACAACAATAAAGCATTGGATTAAGATTGTAGTGAAATCATGGTATAGAAGAAAAGAAACTCCAAATCATGACAAAAGTAGAATGCCAAATATAGACAGAATTACTCTATTTAGAAAATGAGGAAGAAGAATTAGTTCTTAAAGTATTACTTCAGAAAAAAAAAGAAGATAATTTCTTCTTTTGTGTCATTGAAGTATGCATTGAGTAATGAGAAGTGTGTCATCAATAAAACCAAATGAGTCTCTCAGGAAGTAGAGCCAAGAGAACAATGTACACATCAACAACATTATGAGATGAACAACCTCGATGGAAGCAACTCCTCTGGATAGTCCAGAGAATCAGGACAACAACCTGTGTTAGACTGGTAATGATCTATTTTATCCCCAACCAGAGGAAGAAAAACAAAACAAAACAAAACACATAGGAAAAAAAGCATATCTGATAAAGACTTTATAAAAACTATCTCTTATGTATCTCTTTCCCTTAATCTTAATTCCTCATGCCAAAAATTACTAATTTGTTAATATGTTTAACAAAATGTGTATGTAAAATTCTAACTTGACTGTTCCATACTGAGGAGAGGGGGATAGGAAGGAAGGGTGGAGGGAAATTTTGTAATATAGAAAAATGAATATACATATGGATGAAAGAAAAATAAATAAATAAAGACCAAGTGAGACCTTGAAGGTAGTATACACAAGAAGATTTGTATTATCTTGGAATATCTGGGTTATAATTGAAATGTATTTGAAATGAAAGAGATGAAGTTAAAATGGAATTCCTTCCCAAATATACTGTGATTCCTACACTGTACACTGAAAAGAATGGATAGCACAATAATATGAAACAAGATAAGGAAGTGATATTGAAGAGGAGTGAAAATTGGGTTGACCTGGAACAAAGAATAACTGGACAATAAAGTTTCTTTGTAGTCTATTATATTTGAATAATAGAGAAAAAGGAAACAGTAAATTATTTGGCAAGGTGAATGCACATGGTTGTGGCAAAAACTCTAGATAAGAAAAACCTTATCTTTGTGATCTGGAATAAGGTATGAAATCACACACATCCTCAGGCAAAGAAAGTTCACTAAATGAAAATCTACTGTATTCTAAAAATAATTTTCATAGTTTGTCACAAATATCATAGTTTTAAGGTTATGTTAGGGTTCTGAGAAGTCAGTTTGTCCAACTTCCTCATTTTACAGATGAGGATATCAAAGTCCAGAAAAGTTCAATACATAATATATGGTAGAGAAGGTATTCAATCTGGGAGTCTATATGCTTTGGCTTGAAATTCAGCAATTTCTTTTCATTATGTTCCACTTCTCTCTATGGATATTCTGTAGAAATTTTCCCATATGACAAAGGATCAAGTTCAGTGGTAAAGAGTTAGCAATCAACTCTGAAGAAAAATTTACGGGACCCTTCATCAATGCTTAGATCCTCTCTCTCACAATCTCTGCCCTAAGTCTAAGGCAAAAAAGTGCTCAGTTAGTGATTAAAAACAAAAATACAGGGAAATACACATGTCACAAAAGAGTCCCTGACCGACTAACCTACTTAGAGTCAGAGCATCAAGGAACAACAATATTAGGGAAAACTGGAGAAGAAACCCCCCTTTATTCCCAGAAAACTATATACCATCCACACTCCTCTCTCACATTTTGAACTGTGACTTTTGATAGTTGATTTGGTGATCTTACTAGCATACTCTAATCTTTCAGACCATGCCAATTTAATTTAAAATTTGCTTCTTGCTCTATTGAATATGAATAGAACTCCTAGTACTATATTTGATTTAATCTTTCTCCCCATGATGTTGTACATTTAATTGTTTGCAGAGCAAGAGATAGATAAAGTAAGAGATGGAAAAGTCAAATAAATGACAGGTCTGGTTTTGACTTAAAAGGGTAAGAATCACTTATCAGAAACTCGGGGTCCTTCTGTACCTCAGGCGATAGTTATTTAAATGTGCAACTAATGAGTTCCCAAATTATTTAATCTATAAGAAAAATAAACAAGATAGAACTCTAAGCAAATAGTACTTTATTAAAGGATCCATTACCCCCACATAAAGTAGGTTTCAGATCTGTCTTACTAAGATGTGTTATTTTTTTAAGGTTTGATACTCAAACATACAAGTGACGCATGGTGAATTGAAAAAGTTTATTAGTTGGTAGATCCATATTTCAACTCTTCAGGAGAGTCAGAAAAGTACATAACATAGGTGGCTGTAAATTGGGCAAGGCAAGTATCATTTTAGGGGATGAAGTGATCATAAGATGGTAATCTGCTCATATTGGACAAGGACAGAAATGTAAAATATCCCCAAAATTTAAAAAAATAAGAGTGTGGTAATATAAGGTGAATAAAATCTAAATACAATTATTGAACTATTCTGTCTTCTAGAAATTCTTTGTGGTAATAATTATACACATCTTGCTTCTAGACTCATCAACTTTAACTGTAAGATTGACTTTAATATGGATCCATGGCTGTTTATCATAGCCTAATAAAGCTCACACAATGTGATATGAGGTCATTAAATAGTTGTGACATTCTTCTTCTAAAAATTACTTTATACTCACCAAGTATAAAACCTTATAGATAAAAGCAGACCAAATACTGATACCTTAACAAGTTTATTAATTCATTGAATTCATTCATTAATTTATATATTTATTAATTCATTTATCTATTCGTTCATTCAGCTACTTATTTTTAATCTACTTATAGCTTACCCTTATAGTAAGGGTTAGAAGGAGCATGCTAAAAATCTAAGTGCTTCTAAGCAAATATATATACATATATACATACATATATATATAAAATACATTTATGATATATATATGTATATATACATATATATACATACATATATACATATATATATATATATATATATATATATATATATATATATATATATATATATATATATATATATATATATCCAGGACATTTAGTTTAATTATACAACTCTTCTTTCTTTTATTTTCTTTTTAAAAACTTTCTTACAAGTGTTAACAGGTAGATTTAGATATTAATGTTAAAAATTAATTTAACATTAAATAAGAAAGACAATAATGATAGAGATGCTAGGAAACTTCATAGAGAATTTATCCTACAAGTTGTTGAATGATTTGGTAATGATTGAATACCATGAAGACATCTTTGCATAGTAGCTATAAAAGTGATTTCACAACATTGATTTTTTTTCTCCTCAATTTTCATTGAATTCGCTTCTATTTCCCTTACTCACTTCCAGGATGCATGTGTATGTATGTATGTTTATGTTGAGAGTCTCTTTATTCTGATCCATAAAACCAAAGCAATCCCAGACTTCTTGTCCATACCTGTACCTTTCCCTGATTTTCTACCCATAATAACTAGTATGCTTATTCTGTGACAAATATATGAATGTTCCTGAACATCAATAAGGACATACTTCATAGTGTTAACCATTTAATATGATCTAATAGCATAAGAATTTAATGGATTTGGGGATATGGTACAAGGACCAACTAATTATGAATAAATTAAATATATTGTTGGTATGTCTAGGTAAGAATTTGATCACTCAAATGAATTCAGTTTTATGATTACTTTTGACAAATGATTACTATTGACAAATATCCCTTCCCATCTTTAAGAATACAATCTCGAATAGTAGATATTATAAAGCTAGCAACATAATTCTATATCTACTTTATTCTCAAACCCAATTACCTTAATTTCATGCTTTTAGTAGAAGGGACTTTAGGCAAATCTTGAATTTAGTAGAAGTTTAAACATGGGAAAAATGGGTAATGAGTTATCAGGAAAAAAATATATATACAATTTTGATAATGAGAAAATAATTTATTCAGTGTTCATTTTAATCAATATTGTAATTATATAAATCCTAACACACAATTCTAAATGGGAAAAAGGGATAGATAATTCATTTTATGATATCCTTTCTAATCTTGTCAAAAGGCAGATTTAGGCTTAATATAATGAACATATTCTCAATAATGAGAGCTACCTAAAAGTAAAACTGAATTTCTCAAAAAAGTGATGAGTTCTTTGTCTCTATAGTTCTTTAAAGAAAGGCTGTTTATCTCCATGTCAAGCAATTTGTAAGTGGATTCTTAGTCGATGATTAGCACAGTTTCTGCCCCATAGTAAGCTTAAGAAATTCATGTTAATTTATTTACTAAATGACTTCTCAGACCTATGAGGTCTGTTCAATCTCAGGTTCTGTGATTATGTAATTCCTGGAATCTTTAGAATCTGAGGCACAAAGTAAGAACATACACTAAAACAAAAAGTTGATAAACATTCCAAAAGGTTCCAATGGACCTCTCTTTGATCACTTATGGTCACTCACATGCATTATAATATTATATATGTTCATATATACATATATATATATATATATATATATATATATATATATATATACAAAGCTACTAATTGTTTAAAATGGGATTAGATGTAAGGATCACATACATGTTCACCAAAATGGAGGACTGAAAAATTTTCTGGTCTCATACTATCAAAATATTTCCAAAACACAATTTAAATGCAAGAGTTAAAGGAAAGGGTGGCTAGGTGGCACAGTGGATAGAGCATAGGCCCTGGAGTCAGGAGTACCTGAGTTCAAATCCGACCTTGGACATTTAATAATTACTTAGCTGTGTGGCTTTGAGGAAGTCACTTAACTCCATTGCCTTGCAAAAGCCTTAAAAAACAGAGTTAAAGGTATTTCAACTGTCCAGAACACCAAAAACCCAGAGAAGGTAAAACTTCATTAACTGTCAGTCTCAATCAGCACTCCTTCTCCTATGCTCCTATTTGCAAAATTATTCTAACTAACATGGCACAGTGATTTACAAAAGAATTTAATCCCACATCTTGACCTCCCAATGCCAAAGGTCAAATTTTGAAAGGTAGAAATTTACCTAAATAGCGCCGTAGTAGTGTTCTGTAGCACTGAGTCAAAGGACAAAGGAACAGATTGGAGCAGGATAATGTGTATGAGGGATTAATAAATATTAGTTTGAGATAGAGAACCTATTATCTAGCAAAGTTCAATTCTGTTCCCTCAAAGTTCAATCTCACAAAGGCAAAGACTTGAATTGGTGGAGTATGAATTACTCAGCCTGAGAGGAAGCTGAGTAAGGAAACTCACTATCTCCCAAAGCAGTTCATTCTACTTTTGAGTAATGACTGGGAAAAATAAATCCTGAAATCAACCTTAAACTTTCCTCTTAGGAGTTCTCCCAAAATATTCTTGAAAGCATTGTTCAGATTCAAAAAAACTAAGCCTATCCTTCTTTCACATGGCAACCTTTCAAATATTTAGTCCACTCCCCATTTGGTTTTGTATTCTTTTGGACAATGTCGCCAGTTTCTTCAATTTATGTTCACAAGAAATGGACTCATGAAAAGGAAATAAGCATTTATAAATTTCCTACTGTGTTCCAGGTATTTTTCTGAATATTTTAATGATATTATTTCAAGGTCCTTTACCATCCCAATACAAGTAGCATTCTACTTGTATTATTATCCAAATAGATATTATTATTATTATTATATTTTATTATTAAATAGACCAGGGGCAAACACTGGTCTTTCTTCTACAGAAATTCTGTCACAATGATGTTGAGCCTTTGAGGTTTTTATTCAATCATTTCTAAACACAAATTATCTTATCATCTACCTTATAGCTTTCAAACTTTTCCACCCCATTTAATAGTAGAATGTGTCAAAATATAGTTAAATAATACAGTAATCCTCTGAGTCTACCATTTTACTTAATAACTATTAATAAAAGAAATGAGACTTATTTAATAACTTATTTGGATTAAGTTATCATGGCTCTTTGCAATCACTGCTGCCTTTTCTAGATGTTCCCTGGCAATCTTTTAAATGAATCAATGCAGAATTTCCCTAGTAATTGATATCAATTTCATTGACCTGTCCTTGACCAGTTCTATTCTCATCTTCCTCCTTTTGTTTCTTATACTTTTTTACTCTTTTTGTACTTTTTTGTTTTATGTTATTATTGTATTATTCTTATTGCTGTTGCTTTCCTTCCCCTTCATCTTCCTCCTTTCATTTGTTTTCTTACTCCTCCTCCTCTTCTTCTTCTTTTCTTCTACTTTTTTTTGTTTTCATCTTCATCTTCTTAGAGAAATTTATGACTTTTTCAAGTGTTTTGGCACATATTCCCTTCTCCTTGATTATTCAGATCTCAATCAAACTTGTCAATTCTTCCAATATTGTATGAAGAATGACTAAGGGGAGAACCAGAGAGATATTATAGTTAAATATAATACAGATCACTTATCTAAAAGGAGGAAATGAATCATGAGTTTGGAAAACATAATAAGCTTGGCATGATGGCATAATTTATAAGTAATTGGGAGAAAAATCCTATAATAAACCTTACTCTTATCAATAGCTGAAGATTTTTACTGTGTGTGTCTTCCATGCCTGCAACACTTTCCTTCTTCATTTTCACCTATGATTTCTACTAAGGAAACTTTTCCCAATTCTACTTTAAATCTAGTGCCTTTCTTCCATATTTATTTCAATGTAATCTTGTAAATATCTTGTTTGTGAAGAATAATTTCCACATGGTGTCTCCCATTAGATTATGAGTTCCTACAGCACAAAGATTGATTTTTGCCTTTCTTTGTGTCCACAGGATTTAGCACAATACCTGGTTATGAATAAATGCTTATTGGTTGGTTGATTGATAGATATGAAAAAATAAGCTTTATTTGCCATTTAGATGTGGATCCTTTCTCCAATAAAAAAGAAGCTAGATCTTCCTGCCTTTTTATTTTTTTTATTTTCATCCAATTGTACATACATATTTCCAAGTTAAAAAATTTCCCTCCACCCTTCCTTCCTACCCCCCCCCTCACCTCAGTAGGGAACAGTCAGGTTAGCATTTCACATACATATTTTTGTTAAACATATATATACAAATTAGTAATTTTTGGCATGAGCATTTAGGATTAAGGAAAAGAGATACATAAGAGATAATTTTTATAAAGTGTTCATCAGTTTAGGTAGGGATGATTTTTTTATTTGTGTTTTGTTTTGTTTTGTTTTTCTTCCTCTAGTTGGGGATAATATATACTATTACCAGTCTAATACAGTTATCCTAGCTCTCCAGGCTGTTGAGAGGAGTTTTTCCATCAGGGTTGTTTATCATATAATGTTGTTGAACAATAATATTCCATAGTATTTGTGTACCATAACTTGTTTATTCATTACCCAATTGCTGGTCATGCCCTTATTTCCAATTCTTTTCCATTACAAAAAGAGCTGCCATTAATACTTTGGAACATGTAAGGCTTTTCCCATTTTTTTACATTTTTTTTTCTGGATATGGTCCTTGAACTGGAAATGATGGGTCAAAGGGTATAAGCAGTTTTCTTGCTATTTGGGTATAGTTTCATATTGCTCTTCAGAACAGTTGGATTCATTCACAACTCCACCTGCAATCCATCAATGTCCCAATCCTCCCACATCCTTTCTAACACTGATCATCTTCCCTTTTTCCCATCTGGGCTAAACTAATATGTGTGAAATGAATACCCCATTTTTGTTTTAATTTGCATTTCACTAATCAATAGTGATTTGGAGCATTTATAAATAGTTTAATTTCTTCATTCGAAAACTCACCCTTTATATCTTTTGACCATTTATCATTTGGGGAATGACTTGTGACCTTATAAATTTGATGCAATTTTCTATATATTTTAGAAATAAGGCTTTTATCAGAACTCCTGGTTGTGAAGATTGTTTCCCAGCTTTCTGCTTTTCTTCTAATTTTGGCAGCATTGATTTTATTAGTACAAAACCTTTTTAATTTAATGTAGTCAAAATCATGCATTTTGCAGTTTCTAATGTGCTCTAATTCTTGATCATAAATTTATCCCTTTTCCATAGATTAGATAGATAGCTTTTTTTTATTCTATTAATTTATCTTGGTATTGTTCTTTATGTCTAAATCCTATACTGATTTTGACCTTATTTTGTATAGGGTGGGAGATGTGGATTTATGTCTAGATTTTGCCATACTATTTTCCAGTTTTCCCAACAATCTTTATCAAATAGTGAGTTCTTATCCCAGAGGCTGATGTCTTTGGGTTTGTCAAATAGTAGATTGCTGTAGTCATTTCCTGCTGTTTCTTTTGATCTATCCTCATCCACTGATCTATTACTCTATTTCTTAACCAGTACCACACAGTTTCAATGACTGCTGCTTTATAGTAATCTGGTAGTACTTGCCCACCTTCCTTTACATTTTATTCATCAGTTCCCTTGCTATTCTTGCCCTTTTGTTGCTCCAGATGAATGTTGTTACTATTTTTTCTAGTTCAGTAAAGTAGTTATCTGGTAGTTCAATTAGTATGGCTCTGAATAAGTAATTTAATTTATGTAGACTTGTCATTTTTATTATATTAGCTTGACCTATCCATGAGTATTTCTTCCTATCTTTTTTGACTTCCTTTCATTTTTTTTTATAATTCTGTTCCCAAACAGCAACATATGAATATAAAATAAAACCGAGAAGGTAGGGTGTAACCTTATTCAGATTTTAGATTAATTACTGATGTGTACAAAGGTTAAGTAACTTTGCTAAAACAATGAAGGAACTTGCAGAACTGAAATTGGAAAGCAATTCATCTGAATCCAAATCCATGGTTAGAGGAGAATGGATAGATACTAAGGGCCTTCTAGCATTGTTTTAAAATGAATGAGTCATACCAGTGCATCAAGTACATGATGTTCAATTAACTCTCACTATCTCTACATAACATGTTCTTCAATTCATTTGTTAATCACGTTTATTTTCTTACACTAAAAATGAAAAAACTAAAGGTTAATTAACCCATGAAATTTCATTCTCTAGCTTCTTACCTCTAGCCTATAGGTAGATGACATTAAAGATATCAAACAAGAGCTTAATGAAGGAAAGATATTTATAGAAATCATGCAGTCACAAAAATTTTGGTGGTCAACCAATCAGGTTACACAATAGTACATGAAAGTGTCATTGATTTGATTTTCTAATCTATTTGTATTGTCAGAACTGGCAAGGATCTGATCAGTACTAAGACTATTGTCTCCTATTCTAAGATAACCAGAGCAGTATCCAACCTTATCAAGATGATATTTATTTCCTATTAGTTTTATTCCTGGAGTTACAAAGACCTTAAGGAGGGCAGAAAAACCAATTTTGATCATAAAAATAAGATTAAAGAAAAATATAAAACTTTATACTTTCTAGTCATATTTATCTGATTCTCTAAGCCATGTATTTAATGTTCTTTTTGTGAAGCATAATACATTTGACAGTCTGTATAACTCTAGATGTTTTACAAAAGTACTTTTTAATTTAATTAATAATAGTATTACTTTTTTTCTTCATTTTATGGATGAGAAAATCGAAGCAGATAGAGGCTAAGTTCCTTGCCAAGGGTGACAATGTTAGTAAGTATTTAAGTCAAGAATTGAACTAAGGTCTTCCTGACTTTTGTCAGGAAGTAACAGATCTAGAGTTAGAAAAACTTGTCTTCCTAAGTTCAAATCTGGCCTCAGGCACTGGCTGTGTGACTCTGGACAAGTCATTTAATACTATTTACCTCATTTTCCTCATCTGGAAAAAGAATAGAGAAGAAAATAGCAAATCATTCCAGTATCTTTGCCAGGAAAACCCTACTGAGCCATGAAGATTCAGATGTGACTGATCTGACAATAACAATAACAAATTGCTAATTCTATATACAATTGTATAACCACTAGTGCTGCAATGAATTACAAAATAAAATAAGTTAATTGTAATATAGTTTAATAGATAGTTATCTATTTAACTATAGAGATATTTATATATAAACATAAATTCATATATTCAATTATAAACATAAATTCATTTATATTACATATATTCCAGGTTAAGAACCCCTGCATTATCTCTTTTTTATTTTTAATGTCTTACATTTATTTTAGCTTATATTGACTACCATTTGCTTCTCCATTCCCCTTTAGATGATACTTTTTCAGAAACTATAGAATTCCATAACAATGATTTCATATTATTGTAAGAATAAAATAATAAATTTTAAAAAGTTGGGTCTCTGTTCTAGGAGACACTTGGGGTTAATAAAAGATGTTTGTAGTTTTCCAAATGCATAGCATTTTTCTTATAGCAATATTTAAAAATATTAGTACTAATAGGAAACTACATTTCTTTATAATTTGACTTACTTTATTTACTCTGGAGAGACAATTGCAAAAATGCTATATAAAAATACTTTCTAGAAGCAAACATTGCCCATACTAGTCACCCTTGTCTTGTAGTCTAATATTATATAGTGTCAAGGAAAATAAAGTAGAAGTATATATAGAACTAGTCATACTGAAAAAAACAAAACAAATCCTGCTATACTATATTTTACCTGCTGACTGAAGTGATATTTAAATATCTTGGTGAAGAGGTATGATCAATCACATGTTTTGCTAGAATAAAAGTTAAAACAAGATCAAGAATGATGAAACTAAAAGGTTTTTTTTTTTATTCAGTTTAATACCCTAGTTAAGACTGCATGGATCCCAAGTTTTAAATTGAACTTGAATCTGTTCTGCTTTTAGTTTCATTAACAGAAAGGAAAAGAGGACTTTTTTTGTTTTCATAAAGAAAATAACATGAAGAGTTAAAAGCCTCTCATTTTCTCATGATTTAAAAAACAATACTTTCTCATGAGGCTCATATACTTAGCTGACAATATAGCTTACCATTCTATTGCATTGAAAATGATAAATTTGAAAAAAATAAAGAGTCCAACATATTTTAAACTGTGTCAAAGGAGGGACAGAATCAGACAGGTCTCATTAAATGCAAAATGAAATATAAAACAACAATAACAGAAATAGTGAATGCTTTATGACAAACACGGCATCATTAACATGTCCTTAGCATGGATTCTATTAAAAAGCAGTTGTTACCAGCTTTGGATGAGTTCACTGAACCACAATGAAGTACCCTACCTACTGGAAAGGACTCAGTAAATCCTTGACCCCAGGCATAAGAAAAGTCCCTATCAACAAAATAATAAATCCCTTCCCTAGTCTGAAAGGATTGTCTTTGAGCTGGAGTGTCTCATCTAAAGGAGATTAATTTCCACATCTTTGTTCTTTGATTTACTGCTCCCATTTATATATTCCTAATTACCTTTCCTTGGTCTTATACTAACAAAGACCTCCTATGGTTCAACTGGAAGTTCTCTTACTCCCATTCCATTTTTTCAAAGCTATTGAAAAGACTTGAAACCTACCCATATTCACATTCCTTTGTCTACCTTAGAGATACCATTAGAAGACACTAAGACAACCCCTCAGGACATTGACAATGTATGTGCTATCCACTCTTTAATTCTTCCTTAGCACTGCTCTAACTTCTCCCCAACTCCCAGGAGATCAGACACCAGAACATGCTTTAAAAGTCTTGCCTTGCTCTCAACTTTTGCTGTTGATATTTGTCCTAAGGAACTCTCATGATATTATAAACTGCAACATGAATGATCTTCACTACGTTAAATTATGCTGTCAAAATCAGAAGGAAAGCAGAGAACTAGGAAATATTCTTCACAACTAGGAGTTCTGATAAAGGTCTCATTTCTAAAATGGATAGAAAAATGAATCAAATTTATAAGGTTACAAATCATTTCTCACTGAAAGGATATGAAGAGACAATTTTCAAATGAAGAAATTAAAGCTAAATACAATCATATGAAAAATGCTCCAAATCATAATTGATTAGAGAAATGAAAATTAAAACCACTCTGAGGTACCACCTCATACCTATCAGATTGGCTTAGGTGAAAAAAAATGGGAAAATGATCAATGTCGGAGTGTTTGTGGGAATATTGGGACATTAATACAATGCTAAAGGAATTGAGAAATGATCCAACCATTCTTGAAAACAATATGGAAATATGCTTAAAAAACAATAAAACCGCCCTTCCCCTTTGGCCCAACAATTCCAATTCTAGGCCTATATCCAAAAGAAATAACAAAAAAATGGGAAAAGTCCCACCCCACATACTCCAAAATATTCATAGCAATTCTTTTTGTAGTGACAAAAAATTGGAAATTGAGGGGAGGCTTATCAACTGGGAAATGACTAAACAAGTTATGGTACATAAATACTTTGGAATATTATTTTCTATAAGAAACCATAAATGCTTGGACTCTAGAGAAGCATGGAATGAGTTATAGGATCTGATGCTGAGCAAAAGGTGCAAAACCAAGAGAACTATGAACACATTTATAACAACATGATGAGATGATCAACCTTGATGGAAATACCTCCTCTCAGCAGTTCAGAGAGCTAGGACAATCATAAGTAGACCAGATATGGACAATGTTATCCCCATCCAGAGGAAGAAAACAAAACAAAGCAAAACAAAAAAAGATTATTAAAAAACCTTTCATAATTTAATGAACACTTTATAAAAAATCTCTTGCATATCTTTTCCCCTTAATCCTAATTCCTCATACCGAAAATGATTAATCTGTAAAAACATGTTTATCACAAATATGTATGTATAATGTTAATCTGCCACTGAGGGGAGGGAGATGGGAATGGAGGGTGGAAGGAAATTTTGTAACTTAAAAATATACATATGCATATAGATGAATGCTGAAAAACTTTCATAACAGGCATTTAGAAAAAATAAAAAAATCAATTAAAAAAAGGTAATCTCATGATTCTCCTAACAAATCTAGCTCAGCAAAAATCCTTAATTTTCTCTCTCTGTCTTGTTCCCCTAGAGAAACATTGAATTTATCCCTTCCTGTTGCTGATTCTGCTCCATTTGCAATAACCTCACCACTATCCCTAGTTTCTTTCTTTATGATACTCTATCTTTATGCTGTTTATCACCTACTGCTTGCTACTCCTGATCAGTCATTTGTTCTAAATCTCTATTTACTTAGCTCAGTTTACATTACTGTTTAAGCCCTTTACTTTGTCACCTAAACAGCTAAATCTTTTTGTTTTGTCCCTAAATACTTCTGGTCAAAAGCTAACCTTTTAAATTAATTCATTTGCATTTTCAAACCGTAGACTAGACCACCCCACATTTTTTTCCATGATCAGATTCATTTTTAAAAGCTGGAGGGTAGACAAAGTATAATATAAATTCAAAGTAATCAGAACCTTAATCAAAATGGCACTGTGGAAAGTGGTGATTGTTGGGGAAACATATGGTCACAATGAATGTAGCACCAATAAATAAATTTCAAGAATACTGATGGGAAGAATGTCAAAGTGGAGAGAGAAAAGAGTGGGCTAGGAGCCTAGATGAAGACAGAGGAAGACAAGGGGAAGCAGCCTACTTGGAAGTTTCTTATTTTAATGATTATTATTACTGTTGATGATAGTGGTGATAATGATATGATTCTGATAATAGTGATGATTATGCTGATGGTGGTGGTGACAATGATAATGAAAATTGTTGAATGCTAAGAGCTTCAAAGTACTATCAGTATAGCCTAAATGGATTCATGTGAATATGGAATAAGGACTGTGGATTACTTGTGCTCCCATACTTGAATTTTTCTTTGAACTATGAATCTAGGATTTTGATACCTTTGTGTTCCCTGATTTTTCTTGCTGCCATTGTCCTTTTTTGTGTTACTTGATTTCATCTACTCACTTTTCTGTGAAAGGATTATAATTCAATTGAAACCAAAGAATTGAATTTCAAGTCAATATAAGTAGAATTTTCATGTATTTGCTAGAAATAAGAAAAAATAAAACAAACATGAAAAGAGTCACTACCTTCAAAAGACTTACTTTCTATAGATGAAAGATGACATGTTCAGGAATAAGTAAATACAAAAAGCCCAAACCCAATGAAATAAAAAAGTGATTTTAGGAGAGTATTGAATCAGCAAAAATTGAGAAAGCCTCCTATTGGACCTGGGATTGGAACTAAACTTTAAATTTTTTGTCCTTTGATGCTGAAGTTAGAAAGCTTTCTGAATTATCTTTTATTTTATCTTTTTTTATTTTTTAGGTTTTTTTCAAGGCAAATTGCCCAAGTCCAAACAGCTAGGTAATTATTAAGTGTCTGAGGTTGGATTTGAACTCAGGTACTCCTCACTCCAGGGACGGTGCTCTATCCACTGCACCACCTAGCTGCCCCACTTTCTTAATTCTCAAGAGGACTTTTCTTCTTCTGGCAATTGTTACAAGGATATAAAAAGGCTTTAAATGACAAAAGGGATAGACATAAAATTGAATATATATTAAACCTAAATCTTTATTTTCCATGCAGATTTTTATAAGCAAATAAAATACATCTTTCAGTTTTAATTTTTATTTGAATTCTTTCTTCTAAATCTTGTCCCAGGACTCAACTTTTCTAATGCTATCTGCATTAAATACTATATTGAACACCAGGTTTGTTTATCAATGTTACCTTATCAAGTATTTGCACGTTTTGCAACAACTGCAGATTCTTTCACAGGAAGCTAAATATGCCCTCCCTGGTTATTTCCAAATAAAGTTTGCTGAGCTTGATTCCACATATGAAAAGGAGAGGATCTTATCTCAACATCAGAGTATGTGCAGGGCAAATCCTCTGACCCTTTCATGCATGGTGCATCTGATTTCCTCTAATAATCAATCATAAAATCATAGACTTAGGGTTATGAACTTGGAAAAAAATCCTCTGATAACCATATTTACCAATGAGGAAACAGGTAATAGAAAAGTTAAGTGACTGGCTCCAGGACACAGAACTTTCTTAGCCACATTCCAAGGTCTTATCAAAATGTCTACTTGCCTGAATTAAGTGCACACATTTCCTAAATGCTTACTTCAGAACCATAAAGTTGTAGAATTTGAAAGGACTTCAGAAGCCATTGACCCCAATCTACAGCTAACAAAGGGATTCCCCTACACTCAATCCATTAAGAATTTCCTTTCTTTTCCTTAGAGGTCTCCTGAAACAGGTCATTTTGCTTTGGCAAAGCACTAGTTGTTAAGAAGTTTCACCCTTTATCTGACCTAAATTGCCATATCTATAATTTTCCATGTACTTCCAATAGTTCTAATACTTCTTTATTGGACAAAAGAGAAAAATCCTCTTCTTTCTGTCAACCTTGCATATGTTTACATTTTTTTTTTTTGGCAAGGCAATGAATAAGTGACCAGTCTAAGTTTACACAGCTACATAATAATTAAATGTCTGAGGTCAAATTTGAACTCAGTTCCTCCTGACTCCAAGGGTCAGACCAGGAGCACCACTGTAAATATTTAAATATAGCTACTACATCCTCTCAGGTTTGAAAGGATATCCTTTATAAAGCTAACATTTTGGCTTATTTTTTTGTTATCAGCGAAGTTCGTTAACCAACTGTCCTTCAATTCCATTTGATTTTCAGAAAAATAATATTTAGACTAATTAAGGAGGGTTTGCTCCTTTTATTCATTAAAAACATTTAGAAATGTATTTATATTTCAGGATGCTTCATTTACTTCTAAGTTGGATATGTTTCCCCCATTAATTGGACCCACCATCAAGTTGCTGTTAATTGTTTCATTTCCACCTAGTCCTCAGTTAAAGGGTAGAATTGGAATAGGAGACAGATGATTTATTCAAGATCTTGAGTGTGATGAAATGAGATAATATTTGTAAATAACATACAATAAATAACATACAAATAACATTTGTAAATAACAGTGGCTGACACATCACAGGTGCTCTATAACTATCCCTTGCCTTTTTCCCTTCCACATCTGGTAAAGGGTGACAGTTATTCCTCCTCTTCCTAAATTCAAATTCTTTCCTTGTATTGAATTGTTCTAGAATTTGTGGGGTTTTTTTAGTTTGCTGTTGTTATTCTGACATACCTTCATCACTGTAGGGAACTCTTGAAATGAAAGTGGAAACCAATTAAGACCTGCAGTTTTTCTAATTCATAATCTTAGGGGCTTTCCTGTGTCATTGAGACATAAATAGACTTGTCCATAGTTACCCAGACAGTATGTGTCAGATGTAACATTCAAACCCTGATCTCCCTAACACAAAAGAAAATTCTTATGCTCTCTCCTTTAGGTGTACAACTGAAAATTAAGAATTAATAACTACAACTTTCAGAAGTATAGTAAATTATGACCAATGAATAGATAAGCATAGAAAGGAGATCATTCCAAGAAGAAGAGGATTTATATTTTAGTCCCCATGACTCCAGTGCTGGGGGGAAAGGTTTTGTTCATATTACTGCAAAGTATATCTATCATTTCTATGTGGATTTATTGAGTATTGGGGCAAGTGACACCATTTTCCCTTGTACTCTTTAGAATTTTATAGATTCACTCAAAGACATAGCTGTCCTAATTTACTTTCAGGAGCTAGAAGAAATGGGGTGACCTCTGCTATAACTTGCAATTTGTTACTTATGAAATTTCAGGTAACTGCAAAATATGCAAGTCATATTGGCTAAAAGATGATTCCCCCAGGTGGTTTCAAGACTTGATTTGAGCAAAATGATGGCCTTTCCCAGCTCTCAATACAACAACCCAGATCTGTCATGACCATGGGGGAATAGCCAGCAAGACATGATTTAAGAAACTTTCATTCATCACATGTGCAAGGTTGAAAAGCAGCTAAGTTCAAGAAAGTTTTCTTTGGTTTCTGTATAAAAGCACAAGCAAATGCTTTAACTTTCTTTCTAAAGTTTTTTTTTTTCCACAATAACAGTAACTCTTATGTGGCTAAGTTCACAGTGAGGGAATGTTGGACTCTTGGAGCATGATTCCAATACTTTTCACTTCAAAAAATCAAATTCCTAGGGGTGGCTGGGTGGTGCAGGGATAGAGCACCAGCTCTGGAGTCAGGAGTACCTGAGTTCAAATAAGGCCTCAGACACTTAATAATTACCTAGCTGTGTGGCCTTGGAGAAGCCACTAACCCCATTACCTTGCAAAAACCTAAAAAAAAATTCAAATTCAACACTGCTTTCTCAGTGAACCACTTAAAAGATTGAGAATTAACAGACTGGATGCTGGAAGAGCAAACATTTCAGCTGACTAGGTCTCATCACCTGGAACTTGAATTCTCAGACTGTACCCAAATGCACATATATTCTCAATGTACATGTAAGCTCACAGAACATGTCATGTTCTAAAATTGAAAACAATGATGCTATGAAAAGATATAAGTATTTTTCACCATTTTTCTGTTTTCATAATTACCTTGAATGTACATAGGGTACAATGCTCACTGTATGATTCATGAATCAACTTTTATAACTGAAATAGCATTTTAAACATTTTCCCTACATATAATAAAAGCATATAAAACAACTATAACTACAGGGAAAGTGAATTAAATTAGTTGAAAACTCCTTTCCCCAAAAGGAGCAGTGGAGGGGTAGTGGATTAAGTGCCTCCCTTGGATTCAGAAAGACAAAGTTAAAAATCATCCTCAGGGGTTTACTATCTGTACTATCTGTGTAACTTTGGGCAAGACTCTAAACCTCTTTTGTCTCAGTTTCTTTATCAGTAAAACAGGACTAATAATAACACTTTCATCTCAGAGTTATTAAAATCAAATAAGATAATAACTATATGCCCCTGCACATGGTTAACACTTTATAAATATTAGGCAGCAGTATTGGGAGTTTTTTTTTTTTAATTTTTTAGTTTGCTTTTAGAACAACAGTGATTTATACATGTCAAATGCTTGTGGACAATTCAATTGTTCTGTGTTTTCATTCTTTTGAAATGTTCTTTAGTCACATTGATTCTTATGGGGTTAGAGCTAGAAAGGTCCTAAATTAGTAATCATCTATCCTAATGAAGATAAAGAAAGTTAAGTGATGTTTTCAAGGTGTCAGAAGGAATATGTTTCACAACCAAAAATGAAACCCAAGTCCTCTGATTCCAAGTTGAGCACCTTATTCATTACATAGTAAACTAAAGCTTTCTATATACATGAGCTTGTTTGTTTTAAGTTAAGATTTTTAAATATTTAGTCAAATGATTAGTGGACCATTCATTAATCACCTTAATACCTAAAACTGTTTTGAATTTGATGTGCATTGGGAGAATGGGAAAAAATTTTTAATTTTTTAAAATTTATTTTTATTTTGTCAATTATATGTAAATGCAAAATTTTAACATTTAGTTTTTGAAATTTTGAGTACCAAATTATCTTCTTCCAAAAATCTTCCTCCCTCCTTTCCCTTCTCCTTGAGAAGGCAAACAATTTGATATTGATTATACATGTGCATTCATGAAAACCATTTCCATTAGTCATATTGAAAAAGAAAACAAACCAAAAACAAAAACAAAAATAATGAAGAAAGATAGCTAAAAGTATGGTATAGACTTAATAGATATTTCTTGGTCAAAGAGTACAAACAGTTTTATAGCCCTTTGGGTATAGTTCCAAATCCCTCTCCACAACTCACAAGTCCACTAAGAGAGTATTAGTGCCCTGTTTTCCCTTATTCCCTCCTATATTGATCATTTTTCATTTCTATCATATTAGTCAATTCAAAAGATGTGGATTGGGAACCTCAGAGTTGTTTAATTTCCATTCCTGTAATCAGTAGTGATTTAAATAATTTTTATATGAAAATGGATAGTTTTGAGACAAAAAAAAATTAAGATGAAATAGAAGAGGAATTCCACGCTTCAGAAGAAAGTTAAATTTAGAGTCAAAAAGATTATGCAATTCATTTCCCCCAGTCTGGCTGTCTGTGGAATGTTCCCTTTGCCCATCTTCTTCTCTAGGCTTTCCTGGCTTCCTTCAAATCCCACCTTTAATTTGAAATTCTACAGAAAGCTTTTGTCAATGCCTCTAAATGCCTTCTCTCCATGACTTAATTGCTATTTTTCTTGTGTACATAGTTGTTTGCATTTTATCTTCCTCCTTAGTTTGTGAACTCCCAGAGGGCAGAAGCTGACTTTTTTTTTTCTATTTCCAGCATTTTACACTGGACCTGGCACAGAGTAGATCCCTCATAATTTTTTATTGACTGACTGACTTAATCAGTCTACATCACTTTCCTCATCTATAAAAGGGTATAAGAATAATCAGCCCAGGGTAGTTGTATGGGTAAAATGAGATATTTATAAAACCTTTTGAAAACCTTAAAGGGTTATATGAATGCAAGCTATCATCATCATCATGATCATCATCATCATCATTTATTACTATTAATTCATTATTGTTGCTAATAATATTAATACTTTTAAGAAATAATTATATAACCTTTTAAGCGTAATCATTGTATAAATAGCATCTTACTTTTTGGTTATAAAAATTGTGGTACGTAGGTGTTAATATTACCTTAATTTTAAAGATTAGGAATTTGAGGGTGAGAAGGAAACTGACTGTATAAAGTATCTGAGGCTTTATTTGAATTTAGATCCACCTGATTCTAGGACCAAGATTCTATTAAAATTCTATTTAGTCTAAACAACTTCTTCAAGTCTTGATTCTTTCCATTTAGAAATGAGAAAAATAGACAAGATAAAATAAAAATTCATTTCTATATATATAAAATTTTAGCACAATTTAGTTCTGGAAAGGAAATGAAATATAGAATCCAAACATTGGACATATAATTATCTTTATAGTTCCATTCACATTGGTTTTCATGACAATTTTTATGTAAGCAGCAATAATTATAAATATGAGAATTTACATATTACTCAAAATTTGCAAAGGTATTTCACAGATTCATCATAATTCTGGAGATAATCATACTAGTATTAAAATACCCATTTTGTAGATGATGGAACTGAGTAGTTTAAAAAGTTAGTAAATGAAAAAAATACTGAGTTCTGTCATTAACACAGTTAATGAAAAAAGAAGAAAAATGGAAAATGGAAACAAAAATATGATAAACATGAATCTAATTGAAGTTAAGGTAGTAATTTTAAGCCATATTGAATGCATATGGATTCAGTAAATTTCCTGAGGGAGAAAAAATATTAAATTCAGATGAATTTCTAACATTTTCCTTTATTTTCATTGCCTTCCTTTCTATAGACTTAATTTCCTGCAATGTTTATAATGTTAAATTCTAACCATCCTGCCATTACAAATTTATATTTAAGTTCCACATATATATGCTGAAAGATAAAGCATAAGAAAGAGAACCATCCATCGAAAATAGAAAATAGTTTGCATGATCCTTAGTGTCAGATGATTTGTTAAAATGAACTACCATAATAGCTATAATGTACAATACCATTTATTTTAAAGTCTTTTTGCTAGACCAAATTAAACCACTTATTTTATATTTTCAAGGTCCATTGACATGCCGATTAGTTGAAGCATCTGAATAATCAACTCCTATTGGAAATAATGAGGCTTAGCAGTTCTTGTGTTTAAAAAAAGTCTTAAAATGAACCCTCATCACTTACTGGTATACTTAATCCTATTTAAATAACAACATGTCAAACATGTCTTCTAATCAAGTATCTGCTTTCCCCACAGAGACTTCTATAGCTCTAAGCACTGTATATCACTGTGTAAGGATTTTTCCCAAATATTGACTTTTGGTTTTCAAGGTTACTGATGATGTGTTCATGCCCATTAATCATTCTAACCACCACAACAAAGCAGCTCATTAAGAAGACAAAGACATTTATCAAGTAAATCATCAAGTAGATTATATACTTTCATTTTTACCTATAATAGATTATTGTTAAATAAATGATTCTTGTTTCTCATAATTAAGTATGAACAGCACCTATAATCTTTATACCTAAATCCTTCAATGTAATAAGGGTCTACACCATGATTCATTATACATTATTAATTATGAATAATTTGTAACCAATTAGAACTGGCAGGCATGAAAGATTATATTTTAGCAATTCTAAACAGACAAAAACAAAATATATAAATATGGTTTCATATTTTATGTTTTTCTAATTAGAATGTTTAATTTACAACATTTATAGAGAATTTCAGCATTTTTTATAACCTTTAGAATTTTAGAATTCACATTCATTCATAAGAGAATTAATCTAATAGACTGGGATAGAGGATTGACTTTGGACTCAGAAATATTTGAATTCAATTCTTACTTATGATATTTATGATTGTATAATCATAGCAAACCACAATCTCAGAGTCTCTTAAAGAAATTCTCTCAAAGGAGATGTTAGAGATGAATTACTTATATCCATCTGTGGAGGGAGGGTCCCTCCCACCCAAAAAGCAATTAGTTAATGTATTCTTAATACTAGTGCAACTGTAGAATTTATACTTTGTCAAATTAAAAAAACTCATTCTTCCTGTCTTTTCAGTTGGACTTCTCTATGGCATTTGATTCTCTATGGCATTATTGATCCTCCTCTCTATTCTGAAACTCTTCCCTCAATTTCATCTGTAACACTGATTTTTCATGATTTCCTCCCCAACTTTGAAGAAAATTACTCCTTTGTCTTATTTGATTGTTCTTCTTCCTATATCCACCCATTGGCAACAATTCTATTCTCTGAGAACTCATGCTTCTTAGGGTTTCACATCTATGGGTATGGCACTTGAAGCTTTATCTCTAGATTGGACAATTTTCTCTTAGATTTTCAGCATTTTTCTCCAAACATTATTTTGTATACAACATCTATCAAAATGAACTTAATTGTATGCCAAATTAATTCCCTTCTTCAACATTTTTTTTTCACAGAGATTTAAGTCGATGGGTGAGGAACATTGAACATGCAAAATCTATTGCAATGTTGGTTAATTTCATGAATTATTTTATTATGCTTTGTTACAAAGGACAACTCTATATGTGAAAAAGGAAAGTTATATTGAGTTATATTGAAAAGTCTAGGTAATATAAAGCAAAATTGTTAATGCTTTTATATATCATATCTACCCATATGTTTACATACACACACGCACACACACACACACACACACACACACACACACACTGTTTTATTTAAATAAAGCTTATATCTTGAAATGTAGATATAGCATGGGATTGATCTGTGTTGATGAGAAATCAAATTTTCATTATGCGTTGAAGAAGTTTATTTTTGTCAATTGATGACTAGCTTTTGGAACTTATATTTTTAAAAATACAACTGAACTTTTAAAACTAGATATTGTTTATATCTCTTGTTCCAAGATAATGTGTATTAGAATGAATAGATTTGGGAATTTGTGTTGAAAAAAATCAATGTGCTGACAAAATAATAGCTGCATGAAAAATAAAAATATTCAAGAAATATTTGAAGAGCTAAAAATATGCCCTTCCCTAGATCTTGGCAAAGTGTAAGAGAAATGTGAATCTTTTAGAAGCTGTGCAATTTGGCAGTAAGACTGCCAGTGTACAAAGTTCGTGGCCATAATTTCTGAATATGTATTTGAGGAAGATGTCCATAGTCCTGAAATATATTCAAAGTGTATCTCTGTGGACAGTATTTATTTCAAGAAAAGAAAGTGTTTTTTTTAAATTTAGGGTTTGGGAATGTGTTGGCATATGAGCTCTCTAAGTCACTAATTCTTCTGAAATCTCAGGCTTATTGCCGTAGTTGGTCCTTGATCTCAAAAATTTAAAAATAGTGGTAGTAAAGATCTCTATGTGCACACAAGCCTGGTGAATGTAGTTTCCAAGAGAACTACTAAATCCCCTTAAAACAACTTGTGAATTCTATGTTGTGAATGTGGTAAGATACTTTAATGATGAATTCTTCCTTGGTTTATTAAAGGAAAGAATATATCATATTAAGGTTATTCTAAGAATAAGTTTTATTAATAGCTTAATAAATTACAGTTATGCATTACCAAACATATGTGCCTATTTTAAAATTGCAGTATTTAATCATTTAAGATGATTTAATAATAGAAATATTTAAACAATGGTTCTTTGTAGAAAAGAATGACAATTTCTAATCATACAACAATAAGGACTATTGACCTAATAAGTTCAGTCATCACAAATTACAATGATGAAATTATGTTAGGATATTTGGATTTCAAATTTTTTTTTACTTTTAAAGGAGTTGCTTTCTTTGATCAGTTTTTTTGTATTTTTCCTGCATTTCCTGCATTCCTGTCATTTTTGTTCATTTTCTTTTTTCCTCTCTTCTTTGGTTTTTAAAATCTTTTAAAAACTTATTTTATGAATTTTTGGATTTGATTTCAATTAATAACTATTGCCATGTAGGTAACTTGTCATTGCTTTCTTCATTTTTATCATCTCTATCTGTCAAATATCTTTCATTTTTTTTGTTTTGTTTTGAATTTTGCTCATTTTGATAGCTGAACTCTGCTCCCAGGTTATAGGATGTATGGTCCCAAGCTTTTGTGGGGCAAATGGGCTCTGATTCCTGACTTATAATTTTCTGAAATGTTGCCTATGCAATTCAGGCATTGTCTAGACAGTGGTTTGTTGCCAACCCAGTTCTGTCTGTTGCCCCAGTGTGCTCAGTATTTTGGACTTTGTCTGGTTTTTGGACTCTCCCTGCTGACCAGCTTTCTAGCTATTGGGACCTAGCTGCCAGGACCTGTACTACATTCTAGCTAGCAGCCTCCTGCTGATGTTCCCTCTCTACTGCCTTGCTGGGATTTACTTCCCCTTTTCCCTGAAGAAACAGATCTTCACTGGATATCCTCCATAATATCTACAGTTGAAAATTTGTTCAGATCTTTTTTTTTTGGTAGGTTCTGTGGCTTTAATGCCTATTTAGAAGTTTCATTTAATGTTGCATAAGGAAAAGTTCCAGGAGCAAGTCATCTTCAAGCTGCCATTTTTGACTCTGCCCTGGAAGCCTCCATCTTTACTATTATTTGATACTGCACTAGAAATTTTAGCTATAGAAATAAGGCATGAAAAAGAAATTGAAGGAATAGGCAAAGAAGAAACAAAATATATAAACATTATGTGGTGGTGTACTTGGAAAATCTTAGAGGTCCACCAAAACAAACAAACAAACAAACAAACAAAAAATCTTATTGAAATAATCAATACTTTAGAAAAGTTCCAAGATATAGAATAAACCCACATAAATATTCTTTCCCTCTCTATTGCCAACAAAACACAACAAAAAGAGATAAAAAGAGAAACTTTTAAAATGAACTGCAGTAATCTTCTGGGTGTGATGGTGACAAGAAGCTAGGAAGCTTGTAGTTTTTTCTTAAAAAAATCTTTGAATGAAGCTTATAAATAGACTTTAAAGTTAGAGAAAACAAAAAACAGAGGTAAAGAGTTCTAAACTCAAAATATGGAGGGACTTCAGAAAAGGTCTGTTTCATGTGGGTAAAAAGGGGGGAATAAAGGGGGCAGAGTCAAGATGGCAGCAAGGAAGCAGAAATTCCCAGAAGTTCTCTTTCAGAACATTCCAAATTCCTTAAAATTATGACTAACCAAATTTTACAATGATGGAACCCACAGATAGACTGAGTGAAATAATTTTCTGGCCCAAAACTGCTTAGAAGATCAGCAGGAAAGGTCTGTTCCGTTAGGAACAGGCTGCAGCATAGCTGAGCCATGCTGTATGAGAGTAAACCAACTCCAGTCTTTCAGGAATAGTCCACAGGGAGCCAGGATCCCCAGGGGTGCCTGGGTTTATGGCAGCAAGAGCAAGGATCTAGCCCAAGGATCACCATGGACAATTTGGAGTGTCAGCAGCAAAACTGCAGCAAGGGTGAACACAGAATGAACACAAAGTTCAGTGCAGCTCATGCCTCAATGCAGACTCCACTCTGGGATTCAGAAGTAGGCTAGCAGAACCACCTAGCTCTTCTTCCACTGCTCTAAGTTCACTGATGGTAAAGGGTTAGGGGAAAACTGTCAAGGTCTCTCCACTATTCCTGGGACAAGACTCTGTTGCTTTGCCCAAGCTTAGATCCAGGTTGCAATCTGGGGTCCTTTTGCCATAAAGGAGTAGGGACCCTCCTCGCTGCTCCAGGGCAGAAGACAGTGATTGTCTTCATCCCCAGACCAGAGTACAGACCAGAGTCTCTCATAATACCTTGAAGGAATTAAGACCCCTCAGAATCTTGGGAACTGTGTTAAAATCAGGTCATAGGCTGGGGAAATGAGTAAACAACAGAAGAAAAAGAATTTGACCATAGACAATTACTTTGGTTCCATGGAAGATCAAAATACATAAAATACACAAAATTTCAATGTCCAAAATTTCCAAGGAAAATAGGAATTGCTCTCAGGCTATAGAGGAGGTCAAGAAAAATTTTGAAAATCAAATAATGGAGGTAGAGGAAAAATTGTGAAGAGAAATGAGAATGATGCAAGTAAATTATGAAAACCAAGTTAGCAGCTTTCTAAAGGAGATAGAAAAAAATACTGAAGAAAATAACATCTTAAAAACCAGCTTAAAAAAACCCATCTTAGCTCAAATGGAAAAAGCAGTCCAAGAGGTCAATGAGGAGCAGAATGCCTTAAAAAAAATCAGAATTGTTCAGATGGAAAAGGTGATTTTTTTTTAAAAAAAAGCATCCTAAAGAAAATAACTCCTTTAAATGTAGAATTGAGCTAACAGAAGCTGATGATTTTGTCAGAAGTCAAAAACAATAAAACAAATCAAAGGGATGAAAAAACTAGAAAAATGTGAAATATCTCATTGGGAAAACAATTGACTTGGAAAATAGATTCAGAAAAAAGTTATTGGGCTACCTGAAAGTCATGACCAGGAAAATAGCCTATACTTCATTTTTAAAGAAATTCTCCAGAAAAATTGCCCTGATATCCTATAGAAGCAGAGGATAAAATAGAAATTGAGGAAATTCACTGATCACCTCCCAAAAGAGATCCCCTCTTCCCCCCAAAAAAACCTCCCAGGAATAGTGCAGCCAAATTCCAGAATTCCCAAATCAAAGAGAAAATATTACAAGAGTCAGGAAGAAATAATTCAAAATATTGTGGGGTTACAATCTGTATTGCACAGTTTTTATCATCATCTACATCAAGGGCTTATAGGACCTGGAATATGATATATCAGAAGGCAAAAGAGCTTGAATTACAACCAAGAATCAACTTCACAGAATAACTGAACATCTTATTTCAGGGGAATAGATGGATATTCAAGGAAACAGGGGGCTTACATGCTTTCCTAATGAAACAACCACAGTTGAACAGAAGTTTGATCTCCAAGTACATGACTCAGGAGAAGTATAGAGTGAGTGGACAAGACAAGTTTTGAGGGATTTAATGATTTTAAACTGGTTATATTTCTGCATTGGAAGACAATACTGATAACTCATATGAACCTACTCAATTAGTAAAACAGAAGTAGCATATATAGTCAAGGACAGGAGGGAACTGAATAAGATGGTATAATATATTATAAAAAAGTAGTCAATGAGCAAAAAAAGAATATTCTGGACAAAACAGAAAGGAGAATTAGAACAGACTAAAATATTTCATGCAAAAGAACCAAGAAAAAGGCCTTTACATTGGAGTAGAAAGGGGGAGGTTGGGAGTAAATGAATGAGCCTTCATTCTCATTAGAAGTGACTCAGTGAGGAAATAACATATATACTCAATGGTGAATAGAAATCTATCTTATCTTAGAGGTAAAAGAAGAGGAAAGGGATGGGAGAAAGGGAACAGGAGGAGGGGAGGATGGGTATAGGTGATAGAAAATATGGAAGAACATTGGGTAAAGCAACACACATTTAAGGAGATACAAGGTAAAGGGAAAGAGAGAATACAATAAATGGGAATGGGGAGTAATAGAATGGATGGAAATATAGTAAACAATAGCAACTATGGGAAAAATTATTGAAACAACTAGTCTGATGGATTTATGATAAAGAATGCAATCAATCCCAGAGATAGAGTTAATTGTATCTGAACACAGAATGAAATGCATTTTTTTCCTTTTCTCTCACTTTATTTTTCAAGGGCTTTCTCCATCTTTGTTGGTGGGAGTGGGGATTATGGTTACATTTGCAACAAGACTGTTGTAGTAATGTGAAAATAAATAAATAAATTAAATATAAAATAAAGGTCAGCAAAGTCCAGTCTAAATGGGAAAGCTGGGAATGTAGGTCATTTGCCACAGTGCAACTCAGATCCCAACTGAGCAAACCAATGGTACAGCAGGCCAGAAGCTCATAAGACAAAGTTGGAGCCCCAGGAATATTGATGCAATATTTACCACGTAGTTGGGCTATCATAATGCAGTTAACAAACTGCTAGCAGCTGAAATGCAATAATCAAATTCTAAAACCACACTCCTTGACTCCAGCATAAAAAGCTTGGTATTTTGTCTCCATTGTCCAGAAACAGAGCTCAACTATCAATATAAGCAACAGAAATAAAGGAAAATAATGCTAACCACAAAAATCTATTAATCTGATGGTGAAATAAGAAATGCTATCTCAGAAGAGAAAAACAGTGACAAAATACCAGCATGTGAGGACAAAAACCTCCAAAGGGTTTTTGAATTGGTCTCAAATCCAAAAAGACCTCATGGAAGATCATAAAAACGATTTTAGTAATCACAGGAGAGAGGATGAAGAAATATGGAGGGAAAAAAGTGAGATCCATGCAGGAGAATAATGAAAAATTGGCTGAAGCAAACAATAATCTTTAAAGTAAAAATTTTCAAATGGAGGAAGAAAACAACTACTAAAATTAGCCAGTTGGAAAAGGAAATAAAAACTAACTGAAGAAACCCCCCCATTAGAATTGGACAAATGGAAACTAATGGTTGTATGAGATTCCAAGATTCCATCAAACAAAATCAAAAGACTGAAAATAATAGAATAAAATATAAAGTACCACTTAGGAAGTAAAGTATCAGGAAAATAGATCTAGAAGGGATAATCTATGAATCACTGTTCTACCTGAAATCCATGATCAGAAAAAAAGTCTGGATAATATGTTTCATAAAATTAGCATGGAAAATAGCCTTAATATCCTAGAAAAAATAATCTTTGAAAGAATCCATCAGTCATCTTCAGAAAGAAATCCCAAAATAACTACTCCAAGGACAATTATAGCCAAACTTCAGAATTCTTAATTAAAGATGAAAATTCTCCAAGCTATCAAAAAAGAAGTAATTGAAATGCCAGAGAACTACAGGTAGGATTTTTCAGCTTCAAAGACCCTGGTATAATAAATACATTTTGAGGGCAAAGAAGTTTTGATTACAATCAAGGATAAACTACCCTGCAAAGTTTAAGATGGATATTTTGACAAAAGAGAGAGGGCTTTCAAAAGACTTGAACTGAAAAGAAAAATTGGTCTTCAAATACAAGACTCAAGAGATGTTTATAAAGGTGGAAAGAAAGAAAAAATATCATTGCTAATCAAAAACTCAATGGGAAGACATTATCTATAATTCTTGAGAATTGCATTCTTAGGACAATTAAAAGAATCGTAATTAGACAGAAGTCATAATTAGACATAATTAGACAGAGCATGATGTGGTAGTATTTTAGTTCATGTGGGTTATATTTCTATTTGGAAAATTGAAGTGAGTGTACTTAAAAAGTGGGTGTGGGTACAAATTGATTATGATAGTAATAACTCTGATATCTCTTGAGAATTGTACTTGTATCAGGATGGAAGGTGGGGGCAAAGGACAGACATAAAATGAGACATGAAAATTGGATTATACTAGAAGAAGAAGGTGGAAAAAAGGATAATTAGTACCACAAAGGACCTATTATTGTAGAGGTAATGAATAGAGAGTATAAACATTAAGTAAATCTTACTCTCAGTAGATTTGGCTCAAAGAGTGAATGAAGAACTCTCCAAATTGGATTTAAAAATTCATTCTACCCTACTGGGAAGTAGGAAAGAAAAGGAGAAAGTACATTGTGATGCAGATAACAATCAGAAGTAGAATAATCTTGAGGAGGGATAAGGGGAAAGGAAGAAGAAAAAAAGCATAAATAGGGAGAAGATAAGATGTAGGGAAATAAAAAGTTTTGTTGCTGTTTCCATCTCTCTTATGATCCTCCTTCTCTTAGTTCTAATTCTTCTTTCACAACATGTGTAATTTAGAAATGTGTTAAGCATGATTATACATGTATCAGATGGTTCACTGCCATGGGGATGGGGAGAGAAGGGAGGATATTAGAAAATGTGGAACTCAAAAATTTGCAAAATAATTGTTATTTGCAAAAATAACAATTATAAAAATAAATGATACACAGCCTTTTAAATTTGTAAATGTGCATCACATTTGTAAATTACAAAAAATCAATGCTTACTTATACTAGAGATGAAATGATGATGATACTGGGAATTATACTCCATATGAAACTTGTTCACAATTACATAGTTCCAGAAGTCAAATTTTAACATTGTACCTTCTTCGCCAACTCCGTGTCTAGCATTTCAACTACTTCAACTACTTCAGTACTCTGAAGCATAACAAATAGATAGACCAAGTCCTACACTGAGATTCACTAAATATTAAAGCAAACAGAGAATGGTCTCCAGTATGTTCAGAAAATTGTCTATGGGATTGAAAGAAATAAACAAGAACCCTAAAAAATGAATAGTCTTGAATACGTGTGATCCTTGCTTCCTGGCTCTGATGAGATTGTGGCTTAATTAAAGTACTAATGTCCTTAGGATTTAAAGTTTACAGTTAGACAGGACTTTGCACATTATCAGATTCTATTCTAACATTTTACAAAGAAAGAAAATGTGTGTCATATATATGAAATTACTTGTCCAGTGTCACAAAGTAAGTTAATACTGAGATGGATGAAATATAGTCTAATTGGTTTAGATTTGAATTGGCCCTTATAAATTTAATTTGTTTAAGTTTTATAAATGCAAAAACTGAGTCCCAGAGAAGAGAGGTGATTTGGTTTAGGTCACAAAGTTGATAAATGTCTGAGACAGATGATTAAACCTAAGTCTTTCTGACTGTAAGACCAGTATTTTGTTCACAATGATTAATGTTGGTTTTGCTTCAGTCTATTAATCAGAAAGTATTTGTTAAGTATTTACTATTTGCCAGATTAAACATTGAGAATATAAACACAATTGAAAAATAATAAAGACTCTCCTTTTAAGGAAGTCAAAAAGTAGGGGGAAGATGGACTAAGACAATGACCTCTGAGCAAATGTCACATAGTTCTTGTTATTTCAGCGTATGCATCTTGTAGGTTCTATTACTACAAATGTGATGGTTCTATTAGTAGGTCTGTTTGCTGATTGGTAGTTTTCCATTTGTACCATATAATTATTAATGATATTGAATCTTTTTATCAAACTGAAAGACCAATTAAGATGGAAGATAATTGCTAAGGGTTATGAGGAATATATAGCTTCTTTGGGATGCTTGTAGAAGTTGAAAAGGATTTATTTATTTTAGCATTTTATTTCTCCACAGTTACATGTAAAAACAATGCTTAACATTCATTTTTAGAACTTTGAGCTTCAAATGGTTTCTGTTCCTCCCCCACCCCCATGTTCATATTGAGAAGACTAGCAATATTATATAGGTTATAAATGTGGAGTCAAGCAAATCATTTCCATGTTAGTCATGTTGTGGAGCGAGTGGAGGGAAAAAGAAACAGGTCAAAGAAAAAACTCACTAAAAAAAGAAAAAGTATGCTTCACTCTGTATTCAGACACTCAGTTCTTTCTCTGGGCATGAATAGCATTTTTTATCATTTGTCATTCAGAGTTCTCTTAAATCAACCTTATTCATAGCTAAGCATCTTACAATATTGGTGTTGTTTTATACACAGTATATTTTTCTTTACAGTTGCTCATGTGAGTCTTTCCAGGTCTTTTTGAGAACATCCTGCTCATCATTTTTCTTAGCAAAATATATTCCAGTTGACGATCAATTCCTCAGTAACCAAGTCTCTGTCAACAGAAAGGAGTTTCTAAAATATTTTTGTACGTATAGAGCCTTTTCCTTTATTTTTTAAAACTCTTTTGGAATACAAACCTAGCAGTGGTTATGCTAGGTAAAAGGGAATTTGTGACTTCACAGCCCTTTGGACACACTTCTATTCTACTCTACAATGTAGTTGAATCACTTCAGAATTATACAAACAAAACATTAATATCTCATTTTGTCCACATGTTACTCGACATTTGTAATATGGGGAAGTACCTCATAATTGTTTTAATCTGTATTTCTCCAAGAGTGAGAACATTTTTTTATATAACTACTTCTCACATTTCACCTTATCCCACTTCAAAAGAGTTTTGGTACTTACTACTCTCTTTTGCAATCTGCTTTCTCTTCTATCATACCCAATTCCTTTATCTCATTCCCTTACTAATTTCCTATAGAGTAAGATATATTTAAACGTCCATATAACTATAAAATTGTTCATATTATTTGATCATTTGTCAATTGGTTAGTGGCTCATGTCTTTATAAAGTTGGTTCAGTTCTCTATGTTTGAAGTTCAAGAACTATATCACAAAATCGGCTTCAATTTTTTGCCCAGCTAACTATATTTTTCTCCATCCTATTATTATTCCCCCCTACATTAATTGCTTCTCACATTTCACCTTATCCCACTTCAAAAGAGTTTTGGCACTTCTTTGTCTTCTATCATGTCCAATTCTTTTATCTCATTCCCTTCCTAATTTCCTGTAGAGTAAGATATATGTCAATGTCCATGTAAGTATGTATTGAGCCCCTTAAAGTCAATTCTGATGAGAGTAAGATTCCTTCACTCCCCATTATCCCATTATATCCCCTTTCCCCTCCATTGTAAAGAAGTATTCTTGCCTCTTTTATGTGAGATATTTATCCCATTGTCTCTCTTTTTTCCTTTCTCCCAGTACATTCCTCTAGCAAACTGTGATTTTCTTTACTTTAGCATCCCTTCATATTCAGCTGTGCCCTCTGTCTATGTATTTTCCTTCTAACTGCCCTAAGAATGAGTGCAATTAAAATTTTTATTTATTATATTGTATGACATAGTCATAAGTAAGGAAAGTACTTTCAACTATTTAGATTATTCCTTATATATTTAAGGATAATTTTGAAAGTGTTTCTCTTCAATCTGTTTAATGCTTCTTGTGTTTTATTTGGGTTTTTCCTTTCTCTTCTTTTGAATTTTAGTATTTCATTGAGCATATTATTGTTTGTTTTGGTGTTATTTTGTTGACTGTGCTAGGTGGCATAGTAAAAAATGTGCTAGGCCTGAAATCAGGAAGCTCATCTTCCTGAACTTATATCTTATTAGATGCTTACTGGCTAAGAGACATTGGGCAAACCATTTAACCCTTTTGTCTAGTTTTCTCAACATAAAAATGATCTAGAGAATGAAATGACAAACTCCTCCATCATCTTTTCTAAGAAAACTTCAAATGGGATCACAGAGTCAGATACAATGTTCTGTTGTCTGCTATTTTGCAGAAGCTACTACATGTCAGAATTTTACACAATCATGTTATCAACAAATTGGGATACTTGAATGAAATCTTTACCTCTCTTAATACTATTAATTTCTTTCTTTTTAATTGTTGCTATTGTTAGTATTTCAATAATTAAATTAAATAAATATTGGGATCTTTGTTTTATTCCTATATGCCAATAAAACTTTAGTGATCCCCTATCCAGCAGGGAATGGATTCAGTTCAGGAGAGAAAAGAAAATGCATTACACTCAGGTGGGTGTGTCATCAGGACATCTGACAGAGCCCATTTATTGAAAACATTAAAGAGTTCTTATAGAAGAAAAGCACAAAATTAACATAGAGGATAAAAACAATGATGTAACTTCGCTATGGTCAGAAATTAACCCAGCAGGATGTGACCCAGGTCAAGAAGCTCGGAAACGAGACTTAACAGAAACAGATCTTAACACACTGTGAGGCCAAGAATGATTCAGTTCTGTTATCAAATCAGAGTTCTATGGAAGCTTTCAGCTCAAGGGTGAACAGAGCTCAGGTTATTTTTGGCCAGAATTGATCTCTTGACCCCAAACTCACTTGAGTGGCCTCTACATATCAATACATTTTAAAACAGAATTCTTATATGTGTGTGTGTGCTTTGGGGAATTTTAACTTAAAATTTAAGGTCTATCATATTTTGTCAAAATGCTTTTAGCAGTTACAAAGATAATCATAAAGTTTTGGAATTTTGTTATGATTATATTGGTCAATACTCATATTTTTACCTTCAATTTCAAAAAAGAAAAAAGTCAGAAGCTAAGAATCATTTATAATATTTTAAACCTATTCTTTACCTTAAAAGTACATTTCTCATCATTAGCATTCTTCAATATATTAAAAATGATTATGAATGATGATAAGTGAGATCACTGAAAAGAAAACCCAAAGGCCAATTGAATAGATGTGTGGGATAAACTAAATCTGATACAGATCTTTATCAATTAAAATTTTCACTTGAGTCAATCAATGATTTCTGATATATTCTTTCTCTACAACATTGGACAATTCATTAAATTATCTGGTACTCAATTTTCTTATCCATACAATAAAGGAATTGGAGTTAGGTGAATGAGATTCAATCCCCCTCCAGATATATTACACAAAGTACACATAAATAGAAATTGAAGAGCTTAGGATATGGATATAAATGCATCAATGCACCAATAACATTAATGCAATTTTTTTAAAAAGGAACCAGTAATTTTAGATCTTCTTTGAATGGTTTATAGAACAAGTTATATCACCAGAGGAGAGATATAGACAAGTTGCTACCTATACTATTAGAATGAGTATCTCCAGTACTAGAGCAGAAATAGTAATTACTAAATTAGCAATAAGCAAAGAATGTTCTAGATATTTATTCATCTTACAGCTAGAGAAGATTTTATGAACGATTTAATGTTTTTCCCCTTCTCTCTGTTGTATAGATTAGGAAACAAATTTGTAAGGAGGTAAAATGATTTTCCCAAGAATACACAAATGGGTATTGGCAAACTGGGACTAGAATTCATGTAGCCTCAGGTATGTTCATTCCTATTTTTCCACATTTTCCACTTTTTTCTTCAATAATTGAGGTAGTATGAAATGGAAAGGACCCTATCCTGTGCCACATCAGCTTTCAAATCACCTTGAATAATTTAAATTACTTGTCTGGGTCTCAATTTCCTAAACTCTAAAATGAATGGGTGTGGACAGATAGCTTCTAGGTTCTCCTCCATTCCTAATGGAGCATGAATTCCAAGGTTGTATAAAGTTAAATTTTATTTCTCTCTTTTAAATAAATAATACTCAATGCCCAAATGTCAAGCTAATAGGAATGCTCAAAATATCTCAGCTCAGAATCACATTAATCCTATGTTCTATAAGAATGTCTTTCACTTTCGAAGACCATGACATCAGGGAGATGATGCCATGACAAGAATGTGAATTGGATTGAGAGAAAAGGTACTGTGTTAAGTCATCAACCTCATTTTCTCCTCCAGAGCCACCTGGGTCAAGTAGCCAGATATGAAGTAGAACAAATGGAGATGGAAGCAGGCCAACCAGAGTTCAGTGATTTGCCCAAGGACACCCGACTAGTTAGTGTCAAGTGTCTGAGATTGGATTCAAACTCCCATCCTTCTGTATCCAAGGCCAGTGCTCTCTACACTGAGCCACCCATGTTCTATTAAATATGATGATATTATTATGACCTTGTATTACATTTGATTTGTCATGACAAGCACAAATTTATGGTTGTTACTTTAAGAATAAAAATACTTAAAATAAGCTCCATATAATCTTCTTTTACATAAAGTTAAATGTTTCCATTTTTTTATTCTCATAAGAAAAAACTCAAAAATCATTTTTGTTTCTTAATTAAGTTACCATGCATGAAGATCCTGAATAATTTAAGACAATTGTTCATTTAAATAGAAGCTAATTACACCCTCCTGACATAATTATTGTATTATTACCACACTTAGGATAAAATTGCTGTACTATCTAATTGAACTCAAAAATATTTCTGACATTTTAATGAACATTCCACCTAGTTTATTTTCCAGGATTTCCCAGTGAACCACAAAGAAATAAAAAATGATATTCAATGTCCATAGATAAGTAAGATGAGTAGCACAGAAGGGGAAATGTGTTTCATAGAAGTAAAAAATTATCTGTGAATTTTGTCTGATTAGAAGTATATTGTGGTGATGGATTAAGGTTATATTCATTTTAAGTGTTAAATGAGGAGAGATAAGGGACTATATATCCTTCTCACCTTCATGTGTTTTATTTGCATAAATTCCCCTTCAAAGGGAGTTTTCCTTACTTGACTTCTTTAATGGAGCTTTCCTTTAGGGAACTTTCATAGCACTTTGTATGTCCTATAAAGCTGAACAATCTACATTTTATTATTCCTATTTGTGTATATCTTATTCTAACTTCTTATATCACATAATATTTTAGGTTAATAACCCCCCCAAAGGCAAGGGGTATATCTTATTCAATGTTTTGTCAATCTTCAGAACCTAGAAGTCAATAAATAAGTTTTTTTTATATTCACTGAGCTGAATTGGAAAGAAAGAAATAAAATTTTATAAGCCTAAAGGAATTTTGACATTTTTCCCATAAGCAACCAAATTAACACTAAGCTGTATATTATTTGATCTATTTAATTTATGAGGACCAGAACAAAGGTAATTGAAAAACTGACTACATATACTTAAATTCATTCAAATCACTAAACCTAACCATTTTGACAAACCATTCTAGGAATAAGCTATCAACTATTCTTAAATTTTATTTGCATATTTCTTTCAATAAATTAACAAAAATGTCTATTATGAATTTTTATTTTACTTTTGCAATAAATATTCTAATTTTCAAATTTTATTATTGAGACATTCCCATAGCTTATTAATGAAATTCTACTTTCAAAGAAAATTTCCTAGATATATTTTATTTAAAAAATATTATTTTACTTATATTTTAATTTTTTTCTACAAATTTTGAGCTTCAAATTCTTACCTTACACAAAAGAACCACTAAGAACCAAATTATACACATTTCCTTTTTTACTTTTTTGCAAGATAGTGAGATTGGGTGGCAAGTCTGGGACCAAGGGCCTGGGTGGTTGCTGAGTCTCTAGGGTGGGATGTAGGTTTAGGGCCTCCTGGACTCAGAGCTGTTGCTCTGTCTGCTGTGCTATTATTTATTTCTTTATTTAGAAGTTTACAAATTTTCCCCTAATCTTGCTTCCCTCCCCCATCCCCCACAGAAGACAGTCTGTTGGTGTTTACATTGTCTCCATGGTGTATAATGATCTAAGCAGAATGTGATGAGAGATAAATCATATCCTTAAGGAAGAAAAATAAAGTATAAGAGATAGCAAAATTGCATAATAAGATAAGGTTTTGTTTCATTTTTTAAATTAAAAGTAATAGTCTTTGGTCATTGTTAAAACTCCACAATTCTTTTTCTGGATACAGATAGTATTCTCCATTGAAGATTACCCCCAAATTGTGCCTGATTGTTGCACAATGAGCAAATCCATTAAGGATGATCATCAGCCCCATGTTGTTGTTAGGATATACAATGTTCTTCTGGTTCTGCTCATCTCACTCAGCATCAATTCATGCTCTCAGATTTACATGACCATTCTTGAGAGTTATTAGAGTCTTTCTCCAAAGTAGGGATATAGCCAGCTTCATATTACTGGATAGTAGTTTTTTTTTTCTTTACTTTTTTTTAACCTTTTCATGTGTCTCGTGAGTCTCCTGTTTGAAGTCCAAATTTTCTATTAAGCACTAGTCTTTTCATCAGGAAAAGTTAGAAGTCTCCTATTTCATTAAATGTCCATCTTTTCCCCTGGAAGAAAAGGCTCAGTTTTGCCATATAGTGAATTCTTGACTTGTTTTTCAGAATATCCTATTCCAGTCCCTTTGATCCCTTAAAGTTGATGTGGCCAGGTCCTGTGTAATCCTTATTGTGCCTCCTTGGTATCTAAATTGTTTCTTTCTGGCTGCTTTCAGGATTTTCTCTTTTATCTGATAGTTCTGGAATTTGGTCACAACATTCCTTAGTGTTTTCATTTCAGGATCTCTTTCCAGAGGGGATCAATGTATTCTTTTATTTTATTTTTTTTTTTAGGTTTTTGCAAGGCAAATGGGGATAAGTGGCTTGCCCAAGGCCATACAGCTAGGTAATTATTAAGTGTCTGAGACCAGATTTGAATGCAGGTACTCCTGACTCCAGGGCTGGTGCTTTATCCACTATGCCACCTAGCTGCCCCCAATGTATTCTTTCAATAACTATATTTCCCTCTGGTTTCATGATATTGGAACAATTTTCCATCACTAAATCCTATAATATTAAGTCCATGCTTATTTTTTCTCTTCAATATTTTCAGGGAGACCAATGATTACCTCCTACTTCTGTTCTCTAGATCAGTAGTTTTGCCGGTGAGATAGTTGAGATTTTCTTCTATTTTTGCAATTTTTTTAACAGACTCTTGCTGTCTCATGAAGTCATTAGTTTCCACAGACTCCATTCTTTCTTTCAGAAAAGAATTTTCTTCATTTACCTTTTGCAACTCCTTTTCCAATTGGTCAATTCTATTTTTGAAAGAGTTTTCCATTTGACCAATTGAGGTTTTGAGAGAATTAATTTCTATTTTGCATTTGTCCAATTGTATTTTCCAAGGATTTGCTTTCTTGTTGCAAAGTGTTAATTTTCTCTCCCAAGTTTTCCAATTGATTTTTAAACCCCTTCTTTATTTCTTCAAGGAAGTCTTTCTGGGCTGGAGAGCAAATCATATTCTCAGAGGTTCTAGATCTCTCTGAGTTAGGGTCTTTACCTTCTAGGTATTTTTCTTAGGATACCCATTTCTGCTGGTCTTTCTTCATTTTCCTGAGATCTTATGTTGGGGGAGGAGCTGATTCACAGAGGTTTGGTGTTGAGAAGCTTTACTCACTAAGTTTAATAACATGAAGTGGGCTGACCAGTAGGGAGCACCGATTGCTTTCTCTGAAGTATCTGTGACCTTGATTTGAGGCCTTCTCCCTTGGCCTGGAGGGGGTGAGCTATGCTGCCCTGCTGGATACTTTAATTGTTGTACAATGTGGGCTGTACCCTGGGGCGAGGTAACTACTCTCCCTATTCAGCTGAGGGAGCTTTGCTGACCATGCTTGAGGCTGGGGGGAGGGGGCTGTTACTGTTTTTGTTCTGGGAAGAGGACTCCACTGAGATGAAGGTAAGGGGTCTGAGATACTCTAGACCAAAGGAGCTCAGCAAATAGATGTCTGTATGTCTGTAGCTCTCCACACTGGAATTCCCCCCACCACCACCCTAGAGGAGCGTCCCAGACCATCAGTCCCATAGTCAATTCCTCCATCCCAGTTGGCTCCCAAACCATGGCTCCCACAGTCAACAACTCTATTGCTGATCTTAGGTTAGTCTGGCTCTCCCCCTGCTCCCACTGGCTCTCCACTCTCTGTGCCCAGCTCAACCATGATCCCCTAACACAAATCTTCTTGGTAGATGTTCTTCATCTAGCTTATTTTTCTGGGTTTTGTCAATCATATTTCTGTTAAGATGTTTGTTTCATATTATATGTGAGGAAAGATTAGGAGATCTTAGCACAGTGCCTGGCTTCCCTCAGCCATCTTGACCATAAGTTTCACAGTACACATTTGATGGAGAGAATTATCAGCCACAGCAACTGTGGGAAAATATGGAAGTAACTTCTCTGATGGTCTTCTAATAAAGAATGTGATCCACCCCAGAGACAGAACTTATGGTATGTGAACACAGACTGAAGGAAGCACAATATTTTTCTCTTATCTTCACTTTATTTCTCCTGAGGTTTTATTTTTGTAGGGCAAGGGGGGATTATGTCTACTCTTACAGTAATATTATTATAGTAATGTGGAATTAAATACAAATTTAAATTTAAAAAAGAATTTGAAACTATGCATAGGAATTTGTCAGATGAAGAAGAAATGAAAAATATTGCCATGGCTTGAAATTTATGATGTACATGAAAGAAGTACTATGAGTAGAAGAAAAAAGATGGAAGAAAATAAGCATGCATTTATGCTAACAAATCTTTCATCAAGTATGATAGAGCCACTACAATTAGACTCAATTATCACAACATATATTTCAGAAGGACTACAATTTTTTCCTCAACGAAATTCCCAGGTAAATAAATATATTGTTCATTAAATAAAAAGAAATGATAAGCAACCAATAGACTGGATATTCTCCTTGTATTGCCAAGTGCAATATGTAAGCACAAAGCCTAGAATAACTCTAGCATGTTGGATTATATTTTTCTGTCAAAATTATTGGAGGAAATGACTAAGATTCATATAGTCCAAACAGGCCTGAATGACCATTTTTCTACTTAATTGAAGAAAATCTTTAAAATTACAATATCATAAATTAATTTGAATATGACAGTACTCAATTACATTTGGCTTAGGATTTACTATAACCTCCAGCTCTTTTAAAAATTTCAATTAAAGGGGCGGCTAGGTGGCATAGTGGATAAAGCACAGGCCCTGGAGTCAGGAGTACCTGGGTTCAAATCTGGTCTCAGACACTTAATAATTACCTAGCTGTGTGGCCTTTGGCAAGCCACTTAACCCCATCTGCCTTGCAAAAAAAAAAAAAAACTTAAAAAATATTTCAATTAAATCTTTTTGGTATTAAGTTATTTTGAACACAATTGTAATATTTTATATCCTTTCTTATTATACATCACTTTTTTTGATTTATTCCAATATTTTATTCTGGGGAGGGGAGGAGGACTTATTCTTTACTTCAGGGTGCTAGCTATGATGTTCAGCTTTGTGTTACACGCAAATTCATAATGATATTTGTCTTCATTTTTAATGGAACTTACATAAAGAAGTACAAACTTAAGCTTATTTGAGTTCATGCTCATTTAATACAAATCATTGGAGGCTTTATCACTTAGTTTATGTATGTGAATCACTAATCATCCTGGAATCCATTCCAAGTAGTTAGTGGTTGAAATATGGTTACTTGGAAATGAAAGGATATGATTTCTAGAAGCAGCATCAATATGCTCAATCTACACAGGCCACCTAAGAGCAATTTCACTTGATAGAATTGTTTGAAAACTACATTTTTATTAATTGCTCACAAACTCTTCAGTCTCATAGCCATTACATGCTGCTGTTATTTGTGTACTTCACTTTTCAAAACTATTTTTGATTAATCTGAATTTGATGCCATTCTGTATAAAACAATACAACATATGTTTCAATTTATTTCTCTATTAGAAGATTAACCAGAGGCCAGGAATCATATTGCTTTAATATAATGTATCACATTTGCAATTATTTTTTTATATATACAAATTATAAACAAAAGAAATTCAAAATATTTGAGTAGTGTTATTATTATTAGTTTGTGCTATCCTGTGCAAAGCATCACTCTTGGGTTTGTTTTATTCTTTTTTATTTATTTATATGCTTTCTCTGTTGCCATGAGTCAATGCATTTTCTATAATTTGCTGGAGGTAGTTATTTGTTTTTATTATTTTATTTGTTTTTTGTATTGCATACTGAGGAAGTTTTCAACATTCATTCTTTTGAAAACTTTTGAGTTCCTTGATATATTCATGGGAAATAAATTCAATATTAGAAATATGGAAAAATCTTGAAGAAACTTGGACAAAAGCAAAAAGGATCAATTTTGGAGAGATTGTGGGAGGATTGGGACATTGATGTGTTGCTGGTGGAGTTGTGAATGGATCCAAACTTTCTGGAGAGCAATATGGAACTATGCCCAAAGACCAAGAAAACCTTTCATATCCTTTGACCGAGCAATTCCAATTCTAGTTCTATACCCAGAAGAAACTGTAAAAAAAAAATGGGAAAAGTCCCACGTGTTCCAAAATA